>NC_064629.1:777102604-777403901 GCF_023864275.1 Schistocerca cancellata | reverse complement strand
CAAACATAAGACCCAAGAATCTAGCAACGTCTGAAAACGGAAGGTTGACAGGTCCTAGATGTAAGGAGGGTGGAAGAAACTCCTTACGTCACCAAAAATTAACACAAACGGTCTTACTGGGAGAAAAACGGAAGCCGGTTTGGATGTGGAGCCCTGGGGTACCCCGTTTTCTTGGGAGAAAGTACGGGAGAGAATAGTGTTCCCCCGCACCCTAAATGTGCGCTCTGCCATAAATTCGCGAAGAAAAAGGGGCAGCCGGCCGCGAAAGCCCCAAGAGAACAGTGTGCGGAGGATGCCTGTCCTCCAACAGGTATCGTATGCTCTCTCCAGATCAAAAAATATTGCTACTGTTTGGCGTTTCAGGAGAAAATTATTCATGATATAAGTGGAGAGAGCAACAAGATGGTCAACTGCAGAACGATGCTTTCGGAATCCGCATTGGGCAGGTGTTAAAAGACTGCGGGATTCCAGCCACCAAGCTAAACGGTAATTCACCATACACTCCAAAACCTTACAGACACTACTCTTGAGAGAAATGGGGCGATAGCTAGAGGGGAGATGTTTGTCCTTTCCAGGTTTCGGAATAGGAACGACGATAGCTTCCCGCCATCATCTGGGAAAAGTACTGTCGGTCCAAATTCGATTATAAAGGCGAAGGAGGTAACGCAGACTATGGGTTGATAAATGCAGCAACATTGGGACGTGGATACCATCCGGTCCTGGGGCGGAGGAGCGAGAAGAAGAGAGTGCATGTTGGAGTTCCCGCATGGAGAAAACAGTATTGCAGCTTTCGCGATTTGGAGAGGAGAAAGCAAGAGGTCGCACTTCCGCTGCACGTTTCTTCGGGAGAAACGCTGGCAAATAATTTGAAGAGACTGAAATCTCAGCGAAGTACTGACCCAATGAGTTAGAAATTGCGACGGGGTCCACTAATGTATCATGCGCGACAGTGAGCCCAGAGACCGGGGAGAAACTAGGCACGCCTGAGAACCGTCTAAGCCGACTCCAAACTTCCGAGGAGGGAGTGAAGGTGTTAAATGAGCTAATAAAGAATTTCCAGCTTGCCTTCTTGCTATCGCGGATGACACGACGGCATCGCGCACGGAGCTGCTTATAGCGGATACAGTTGGCCAAAGTAGGATGGTGGCGGAAAACGCGAAGAGCACGTCGCCACTCACGTATTGCGTCACGGCATGCCTCGTTCCACCAAGGAACTGGGGGGCGCCGGGGCAATTCGGAGGTGCGTGGTATCGAACATTCTGCAGCTGTAAGAATAATGTCTGTAATATGAGTGACCTCATCGTCGACGCTAGGAAAGTGACGGTCATCGAATGTCACTAGAGACGAAAAAAGTGTCCAATCGGCTTGGGCAAATTTCCAGCGTCGCGGGCGCATATATGGCAGTTGAGGCTGCAGTCTAAGGACACATGGAAAGTGGTCACTCGAGTGTGTATCATCAAGGGCAAACCATTCGAAGCGCCGAGCAGCGGAACAGTACAGACCGCAAGGTCCAAATGAGACAAATTTGTCGTGGAGGCAGACAAAAATGTAGGGACCCCAGTGTTGAGGCAAACTAGATCCGCTTGGTGGAAGACGTCTAGCAATAGTGAGCCACGTGGACAAGGATGTGGAGATCCCCAAAGCGGGTGGTGGGCATTGAAGTCCCCAACCAGCAAATAGGGGGGGGTGGAAGCTGGCCAAGAAGATGAAGGAGATCAGCTCGTGCCATTGGTGTGGACGATGGAATGTATACAGTACAAAGAGAGAATGTGTATCCAGAAAGGGAAAGACAGACGGCGACAGCTTGGAAGGAAGTGTTTAAGTGGACTGGGTGATAATGGAGAGTATCATGGAGAAGAATCATGAGTCCTCCATGGGCTGGAGTGCCTTCAACAGAGGAGGGCAGATCATATCAGATGGACTGAAAATGAGGGAGAACAAAGCGGTCATGGGGACGCAGCTTTGTTTCCTGAAGACAGAAGATGACTGGCGAGTAGGATCGTAAGAGGATAGATAATTCATCGCGATTGGCTCTAATGCCGCGGATATTCCAGTGGACAATAGACATAGGGTGAACAGAAAATGGAGGAATGTGACCAAGGGTGCTGTCAACTCAACGACTGCTCAGAGCTTGCGACCGACAGCATGGAATGGCATTCAGCCGAAGGCAGAAGATCCTGATCCATAGGTTGGTCAGGAGCAGCCCCTGCCACCAGCGATCGGCCGGTTGACCGGCCACCAGCTGTGCGCCTCGGCGACACAGAAGACGGCCGAGGGCGATTTCCGCCAGGTGGTGCTGTAGATGGGACACGCCTTGGCGGAGAAGGAGATGAACTGGGTTTCTTTGTAGCCTTCTTGGAAATATGATGTTTAGATGAAGGAGGAACCGATGGTTGGGAAGTTGGGGTACGTAAAAAATCTTCACGAGTATGCTCTTTTTTCGAAGTCTTGGTGTCTGACTTTTGGGCTCGAGATTTAGCAGAACCCAATGAAGGGTGAGCCATAGAGTGGGCAGGCGAAAGGGGTGAGGTTGAACGGGCGATCTTTGCGCTGGCCGATCTGACGATCGTGGCACTAAAGGTAAGGTCGCAAGTCTGCGTGGCCGCCTCCTTCGTTGGCCGAGGAGAAGCAAGGACAGTGCTGTATTTTCCTGTCGGAGGCACGGTGGGTTGTCGACTGGCGAATAATTTTCGAGCTGCAAAGGTCGACACCTTTTCCTTCACTCTGATTTCCTGGATGAGCTTTTCGTCCTTAAAAACGGGGCAATCTCGAGAGGAAGCAGCGTGGTCACCCATACAGTTGATGCAGCGAGGGGATGGAGGTGGACAAGCACCCTCATGGGCATCCTTGCCACACGTAACACATTTGGCCGGATTGGAACAGGACTGGCTGGTGTGATTGAACCGCTGACACCGAAAACAATGCGTAGGGTTTGGGACATAAGGGCGAACGGAAATTATCTCATAGCCTGCTTTGATTTTCGATGGGAGTTGAACTTTGTCAAATGTCAAGAAGACAGTGCGGGTTGGAATGAGGTTCGTGTCAACCCGTTTCATAACTCTATGAACAGCCGTTACGCCCTGGTTAGACAGGTAGTGCTGAATTTCTTCATCAGACAATCCGTCGAGGGAGCGTGTATATACGACTCCACGCGAGGAATTTAACGTGCGGTGCGCTTCAACCTGGACAGGGAAGGTGTGGAGCAGTGAAGTACGCAGCAATTTTTGTGCCTGGAGGGCACTGACTGTTTCTAACAACAAGGTGCCATTCCGTAATCTGGAACAAGACTTTACAGGACCTGCAATTGCGTCGACACCTTTCTGAATAATAAAAGGGTTGACCGTGGAGAAGTCGTGACCTTCGTCAGACCGAGAAACAACAAGGAACTGTGGCAACGATGGAAGAACTGTCTGTGGCTGAGACTCAGTATACTTACGCTTGTGAGCAGACATAGTGGAAGGTGAGGAAACCATTGCGGAAGAATCCCCATGATTACCGGCGTCTCCGATGGTGCGCTCCTCCCTTGTGGGGGCCCTCACTGAGGGCACTCCCGCCTTAGGTGATTGTTCACACCTCTGGTCACACCTCCCGACAAACGGCCGGAGGGACCAATCGGCACTTTCGGAAGGTATCAGCTCAGGTAATCACCCCTCCCTGGGACTGGCCGTTACCAGGGGGTACGTACGTGTCCTACCTGTCTACCCGGGGCGGGGAATTACGCGTTACCCCGTCACCGGCTACGCACAAAAATGCGTGGGTCGGCCTTCAGACACGCACAGGGAGGAAGAAAGATGAAGGGAAAGGAAAGAAGAGAGGTCTCAAACGCCGCAGCGGAGAAAAGGGTAAGGAGAAGAGGTAAGGAAAAGAGAAGGACAAAGGAAGGAAGAAGACATACAAGCAAAGAAGGCAAGGAATGCGTTACATTTACGAGCGTCCGTCTCCGGACGTAGGCGCAAACCATACTCCCAGATGGGGAGAAAGGGATGGAAAGAGCCAGAGGTGAGGGGAGGGGAGGAGGGGTGAAGATAGGGGATGGGGAAGGATGCGGAAAGGGAAGGTATGCAGCCCGGAAAGGAAGGAAGGCCACATCAGCTTGGGGTCCCGTGCTCGCTACGCACGTATCCACAAAAGAGTTGTGGACCCCCTGGGGGGACCCTGTTGTCTTGGGGACCCCTATGCATGCGTTGGATGAAGTGGACACCCCAACACTAAGTTTGTGTGTAGCTCCTCACATTCAACTGCAAAAGGAGGTTGTGATGGAAAATAATACCCTGGACCATGTTAAGGCTTTTATGGGGCATAATCAAGACAAGGATGTCACCTAGCTGTCATAGGCTGCAGCTTGTCAACAGGCGATCAACGTCCGCAACTGGGCTGGGGAAGCCGTTTGGATCAAAATCGACCCGCTGCGCATTTTGGACAACGCCGCCACTTCCCCAAACCTATCTTCAAGATGGTCAACAAAAAACTGGGGCTCCTTTGCCCGAAAGGTCGCTTCATCAGTCCTGCTGCAAACTAGGTACTGACTGGTCACCCTACGGTCACCCTAAGGTGTGGCCAGGGAGTGGAACGATCGGCAATCATAGGCTGCAGCATCAAAACCATTCCTTACGTGCTCTGAGACAGCTGGGGCCAAGCAACCACCAGCTTGATTCAATTTACCTGTTTCATTGCGGGTCATCCGGCCTGATACCACCCACTCTCACCAGGGGCTCTCCCCACGGGCACCACCCAGCCTCAGCAAGGGCCCCCTGGCTGGATGGCCATTGCCGGGAGTCCTGGTGCCCCAGAAAGGATGAGCACCAACTCTTTGGCATATGCGGGGGTCTCAGCTCTGGCATCGGGAGCGTAATCCCTGTGTTGTCAGGACTGGCTACCACGCCTGATTTCAGGTGCCAAAATGGTCCAGAACTATCATGGGCACGAAGGATGGGACAGCACAGGAGACGAGAAGTATGCAATCTATTAAGACGTTGGGTGCAAAGCCCGCTACACGACAATAAGTAGCATGCAAAATCTTGGTGCACAATAGACGCAGACCACCGAGTCAACCACGGCATCCTGATGATGCACTCCGCTGGCGTACAAGGCCGGCTCGACACAGCGCATTGCACTAGGCCGCTGGGGAAGTGGCCTCAGCATTGCTGGACCCTGTGACGCGGACCGAGGTGAATGAAGCACTGTAGTGGAAACGAATAAATCATTTGGAGTGCTCACGCCAAGCTTTAACACAGCACCTCCTGGCAGCCATCCACTACATTTGGTGTCTATACGCCACATTTGGCATCTGATCCAACAACAGTAGAGTCTGTACTGGCCAAAAATTGTTGCCAGAGCTTTGATAAATTGTAAGTAACTGTGTGTCACTGCTAGGAGAAGCAAAGAAAATAATTTGAAGAGGCTGTGTTTTATTCCCAAAGCCACTGTCTACAATACAGAAACTACTTACTAAGGAATATTACAGCCACAGAAAAATAGGAGCACATATATTCAACATGCTTCTGGGTGGTGGGAGGACTGTTTTACAAAGGGTACTTCCCCGTATCATATCTTGTACCTAATGGAGCACATAGTGAATTATCACTCAAACTGAAATTTAAGTATACCTAGTAACATCAAGTACTTATTTAGAAGAGTACTGAAATTTCTTTTGCTAAGAGCATGATTAAGTTTGTGCACATAGTTCATACACAACTTGACAAAACAGAGGAATTACTGTGTGGTGATCACTTTTACATGCTAAAAGCAGACAGACAGGTGGGGGTAATCAGCCAAACCAATGGGAACTTATTGGCAAAAGTAGTGCTCATGAACACCACAGGATGTGAAACTTCTATGTTTACACCCTCAGCAACATCCAGTCTGCACACAATAGAAGTAAGAGAAACATTCTTTGGGCTTAATTGTCACCAATCAGACAAACATATGACAAAAATAAGCAAAAGAAAACTGAAAAAGCTTACAGAGACATAGAACCATCGGAAAGATTTCTAACAACAATAATCCACAATCATCTGAAACAACCATGGAAGAAGAACAGATAAGTTGAGGTCACAATGATTATTCCACCCTATTGTCTTTCTGTAATAACCAGAGCATCTGCAGCTTAAAAGGTATCATATGCCTTTCGTGTGTCAATGCAATTTACAGAGATTATAAAACTGATTCACATTTTGTGAATCCAGATTGACATCAGCTGTTTGTGACAGATGAAAATTTCTGTCAGATCGGGACTCTAACGCAGATTTCCCACTTATCGGGAGCTGTTGCCTTAACCACTTCAGCTAGCCAAGCAAGCCTCCAAGACCAATCCAAACTTCTGTACATCATGGAGTTCACAATCCTTCCACTCTGACATTTCATGATTTCCGCACAGGGGGAGAGAAATAATTTATTGTAATTTTAGCCATAGCATTATTCATGGTTACAATTGTAGTATCACATATCGATACCATCTCACCATTGGCCAATACCAGTGATGGATCCAGTAGACCCAATGGTGCACTCCCATTGAGCCACAACTCTAGCAGCTCTGGACTATGAGTGCCCTCTGCTGCCACAATACACGACAGGTGATAGCAGCGACATGGCCACTCATGCTTCGAGCCACTTCACTATAGGACACTATGCAAATGTCACACAGTCTAGGCTCCCACTGGCACTTTGGGCCTCTTTGCTATGACACCAGTGTTTGTGCCTCGAGCAGTGAGCCTCTTTGTTGTTGCTGTTTTAATAGCTAGACTTATTTCTTGATGCATTACTTCTAAAGAGTCTTCATACATTTGGAAAAGTACAAGTTAAGCAATCTTCTGTTTGTTGTGCTAACTTGTTTGCTAATCAATTCTACTCTTGTCTAGCTTTTATGACAGCTGCCACACCTCTCTGCAGCTCGCTTCTCCTTACCACTGAGTACGAAGTCTTACACAACAAACCTGGCAACAAGTCATCATCCCTAATGTGGGGCTATCATCCTGCTGCTTCTTTCTGTTCTGTCATATTTTTGATTGATTTTTTGCTGTTTTTTTTCCGTCTTCTGGGTACCCAGGATTTGCCTTGCTTGTGCTCTTTATGTTCTACTTCCCGCAGTTGCTATTTTTGAATCCTTTTCTGCTGTCTGCTATTTCTACCTTCCGCTGTTTGCACTAGTGTGCTGCTTACTTATTATGGCTGCCAAGCCACTCTCACCTACTGTGTCACTTGCAGATGATCTAAGTCAGTTTATTCAGTTTCCGAGTCAACAAATGGTGCAACTGCTTGAAATGATGAATTGCTGCATGATGGTGCAGATGACTTCATGCAAGATGCTGGGTCTCTTCAAATTTTTGAGATTGCCATTTGGCAGTGCTTCTGCAGCCACCACATTTCAGCAGTTTCTGAAGCAGCTCACTGCAAAAGTTCCTTTGTGATCAAATTGTTTAGATGACACTGTCGTCTTAGGTCACACATTAGCAAATCTTCATACTCTGTTTCAAGTGTTGTCTGAAGCTGGTCTCAAATGTAACGAAGACAAGTGTGTGTGTGTGTTTTCAGACAGAACTTGAGCACTTAGGACATGTCAGTAATAGACAGGATGTTCACCCACTAAAATCACATTTACTTGCTATCCGTGACCTTCCACCCCCATGCAATATGCGGGAGCTGCAGTCTGTGTTAGGAAAGCCCACATACGGCATCTGATTTAATCCTACAGCCACTCAAATCATGGCACCCTTGCATCACTTGTGCAGGAAGAATGTTCCTCTTCTTTGGTCTTAAGTGCAAGTCTCCTTGCCAGAAGCTGAAAGATGCTCTGCTTAGTGATCAATGTCTTGTTCATTTTGAGCCAGCTAAACCTGTCATCTTGCCTGTGGATGTTTTCTCTTATAGCATCTGTGCAGTTTTGTTGCATAAATTTGGTTCTTTTGACAGGCCGACTGACTTTGCTTCAAAGTTGTTGAACAAACTCAATGTAAGTATTTACAAATTGGAAAAGAGACTCAATTCCATTGTCTACGGTGTCACTAAATTTCACAGCATTTATTTTATTTTACTTTTTTTTGGCAAAAGTTTTACTTGGCGACTGACCGTAAACATCTACAATCACTGTTCGGCCCTGCTCAGTCAGCCCAAACTCTCACAGCACAGAAGCTACAACAATGGGCTCTTCTTTTGTCATATTATCAATATGAGACTGTATCATCCCATTTCTAAGCAAGCCAGTGCAGATGCTATTTCTTGCTTCCTGTGTTCCAGGTTCAACATTCGAGCCGCACACGCGTACACCTTCACTTGGCTGCCTCAATGTCATTGCCTGGCCCACACACATGCCCTCAGTGCGGCCAAGCTACGCTGTCGTCTATGTGCCATCGCCACAGTTCGTCCCACAACATTTTCGAGGTGTCAGCTGTCACAGTGTCCCCAATGCATGGCTTATTGTCACCTGCTCCACATGTCACTAACAGTTGACATCGCAGCAGCCACAAGTTAAGTACAAATATCAGTTGCATTATGGATCTCGTATTGCTAAAAATCAGCTGCGGTCAATCAGTTTACACTATTCTTCTACTCACTCAATGAGAAAATCATTGACAGAATGGAATCAAAATTTGACGATCTAAAGTTTTAATTAGTGATAGTATTAAGTCTGAAGTTGGGGATTTAAAAGCCGAACTTTTTGATAAAATAGATGAAGTAATAAAGGTGAATAATTCTTGCGTGAAAATTGGAGAAGGTAATCTGAAGGAGGATAGATCAGACAGTGAGAAGGTTGAAGTCATAATGGAGATGCAGAATTTTAAATTAGTGAAAAAATAGAAGTCTAAAGAATTAGGTAACACTGAGGACAATGTAACTGAATTTAATAACAGTATTGAGGGTGGTGTTAAAGTTACAAAAAGTTGTTCAGAAATGGAAGAGGTAGGAGATTGAAGATGGGAATAGGGGTCCATGTGTATGTATAATGGAGAGAGAGATTGGGATGGAAACGGATACTGGTTTAATGGAGAAAACTGATGACAAACCAAGAGAGAAATATCTGACTAGAAGGAATATATGCCATGTTTGTCGTAGTGAGAAAAGTAGTGTACATTGTGTGTTATTTCAAAATTGTAGGCCAGATGCTAGCGCTGTGCCTGATACTAAAGTTATTGATGGTAATCCAGCAGATTGTGGTGGTGGTCTTCGAGTTCTACAAGTTTGCCAGTACAAATGAGTGTACTATTTGGGGAATGTTGTGCTAATATTGAATGAATGTATGAAATAGTAAATAATTATTGTGCTGGAAGTGTTATTACTTTGTTTAGCAGTAGTAATTTTGGGAGTTTGTTACAGTATGAGAGACAGAGAGAGAGAGAGAGAGAGCGAGAGAGAGAGAGAGAGAGAGAGAGAGAGAGAGAGAGTGTGTGTGAGTGTGTGTGTGTGTGTGTGTGTGTGTGTAAGAATGACAATAATTTTATGAGGAATTATATGAGGGCATATGAAGGAAGCTTTTGTGGGGAAATATACTCTTCCTTAGTACAGTAAGGAAAGTTGCACCCAAAGTAGAGGGAGGGGTGTGTGTGTGTGTGTGTGTGTGTGTGTGTGTGTGTGTGTGTGTGTGTGTGTGTGTGTGTGTGTGCGGGGGGGGGGGGGGGGGCTGATTGTGAACTGGGCAGAATTCAAAAAGGTGTGTTAGTAAGTAAAAATGTGTAATTTGAAAAAAGTGATGATTATAATTAGAAATTATATCTAATGAACTGGTACCTAGGGTGTTCGCTGGGTAAAACAGCATACAATTTGCCTATTTAAATAAAATGTTTATAGATTGTGAAGTCTGTAGCCGCAGTTCGATTCTGCGACCGATTCATAAGGAATTTGCATTTATATGGAGTTTGCCTGTGCACTCTGTTCTTGCTACAAGATCTCTCACTTGTGAACTGATGCAGTGGATGCATGGTAACCAGGGAGGGTTTCAGTAGCTTGATCACTGGGAAGCCGTGTGGTTACAGTTCCAGGCACTTGTTGATTTGGGTCATTTGTTTGACATTTGTCAGGATGTGGCTTGGCTGATGAGTAGTGCAATACACTGTTGGCTGTAGCTCAATGCAAGAGAGGCTGTCACCTGATGCACAGACGGAGCTGGAACTCAAGAAGGATGGTTGGTTGGTTGGTAGTGAAGGGACCAAACAGCAAGGTCATCAGTCCCATGATCTAGGATGGCAGAAATCAAGGGAGGAACAACACTAACAGCACAGTCCAGTCAAGGGGAAGGGCTAACACACAAACAAAGAGGAGAAAGGGATGTCAGGGAAGCAGGAAGAGGAAAGAACAAAAAGGGGTGGGTGGAAACATGGAGAGTACAGGTGCCCCATAAACGCTACGCATTTTGGAGCACCAGCACTGCCACCAAACCATCCTGACACCCATACATTACCATACCATTATCACAATACGGTGGGGATGCCACCAAGGGAAGAAGACCCAAGAAAAGGGGAAACAAAACAGAACAGACCACACAAAATGTAAGAAAAAGGCAGAGAGAACGTGGCCAGTGTAGAGGTAAGGTCAAGGCCTCCATAACCAATGCCTGTGCTCAGTGAGGCAATCAAATTCCAGAGGAAACTTCAGGAACTTACACCTGGGAGGACAAACCACTTACACATATGAGTACAGACATAACGATGCCAGGGTAGTCGGCAAACACCCGAGAGAAAAAAGGTGGAAGAGAATATTTAGCATGAAGGGCGAAAAGGTGGGGGCAGTCCAGTGAAAGATGGATCACTCTGAGCGGAACCCTGCAATTACAAAAAAATGGCGGAGGGGTCATTGTAAAAACCCATGGGTCAACCTAGTATGGCCAATACAAAGATGGCATAGGATGGTAGATTCCTGTTGGGAGAGGAAGACTGAAGAACACCACACGATGGGAGTCTCCTCGATGGCTCGAATTTTTCTAGAACGGGGAGGGGGGGTAGGGGGTGTGGTAGCCTTCCAAGAGTCAGCCCACAGCAAAAAAGGCTTTTATGTAAAGCCGCAAATCTGCCCTCAGAGGGGTCACGGAGAATGGGGGTTAAGGGGCTCTGCTGCCGCCGTCCCCCCCCCCCCCCCCCCCCCCCCCAGCCAGACGATCAGCAAAGTCATTACCCAGGATACCTACATGGCCAGCAACCCGAAGGAAGTCGACTGAACATGCATCATTATCAAGACCAGCGACAAGGTCATGGATGGCACAGACCAAGGGCTGGTGGGAAAAACCCCAAGTGATCGCCTGAAGGCTGCTCATTGAGTCCTTACATAACACAACTTGGGCGAGGGAGGACCTTTTAATAAAGCAAAGGGCCCAACAGAGGACCATCAATTGCGCAGTAAACACTCCACGTGTCGCATGCAAGAGATGGTGTTCTGTGCCTACAAAAGATGTGAAGGCATATCCCACATTATCAACTGGTTTAGAGCCACTGGTGTAAAAAACAATGGCATCCTGAAACTCCTAATAACAGGCAGAACAAACAATGGAATATCATTCGACTGATGGAGGCTTTCAGATCCCAGAAGAGATCCATCCGAACCCATGACTGAGGAACTAACTGTGGGGAGGTGGTTGGGAGAGAGTGTGGGGAAGAGGACAAGAAGAGGAGATGGAAGTCATGGCAGAGAGAATCAAGGCCCAGCCGAGCTGGTAAACCCACCAGAGAGTGGGCAGCAAGTGGGTGACGGCCCAAAGCCACGAAAAGAATAAAATAGGAGGGATGAGCAGGGAAAAACCGGATAGTGATGGAATAGGAAACCAAGAGCGGGGATCACCAATTTGGATGGGGAGGGATTTCATCGTCAACTGAAGACTATCAATGGGGCTATGCAAAAAGCACCGGTGGCTAAATAGATCCACAATGGTGAACCGATCCAAGAGGAACAGTGTAGAAGGGGCAGCTGATCCATAAACTTTATGACCATAGCCCAGATGAGACAGAACTAATGCCAGATAAATGCAGAGAAGGTTCGAATGATCTACACTCCAAGACTTGTGGGCATGGAAGTGAAGTACATTGAGTTTATGTAAACAGCCAACCTTAAGATGGCAGATAAGAGTAAGCTAGTTGTCAAAAAGAAGACCCAAGAAACGGAACTGAGGGACCACAGTCAGGCATCTGGCATCAAGGTAGAGCTCCAAATCAGGATGGACAACAGTATGGCGACAGAAGTGCAAGGGGAGAGAATGGGAAACTGTGTGAGGGTCCGCGTGGGAGTGCACCGGACAGCACCCTGGGGCTGTTGTTCTGTGGAGGCTACAGAGTGGCAACCAGCCCAAATACAGAAATCATCCACACACAGAGCAGGGATGATCAATGGTCCAGCAGAGGCCCCAAGTCCATTAACAGCAATTAGAAAAAGGACACTTAATACAGAGCCATGTGGAATGCCATTCTCCTGTGCCCACAGAGAGCTGAGAACAGTGTCAACATGGACTCTGATTGACCAGCAGGATAGGAACTGGCAAATAAAAATCAGAAAGGAGCCCTAAAGACCCCACACATTTTGAATAAGGAGGATGTGCTGGCACCAAGCTGTGTTGTAGGCCTTATGAAGCTCACAGAAAACTGACAAGATAGTGCTGAGAAAAGACCTACCGAAATGTGGTTTCCAATCAAACCGGACGATTGATCGGAGTACTCCCACGTAGCATTCAATCATCCGTTAGCACTAAGAGCCCTAAGAGAATTTTTGGAGCTTGATACACTTCATACTCAAAGCACCCACCCTGATACCATCCACTCTGATCAGGGGCTGTCCCCACACATGCCACCAAGCCGCATCAAGGGTCATCTGGCACAGCAGCCATTGCCAGGAGTTCTGATGCTGTGGAATAACAAGCAGCAACTCCAAGTCATACATGGGAACGCAACAACTCAGGTATCAGAAGTGTGATCCCTGTGTTGTCAGGAGGCTCAGCCAGATGGGTACATAACAGCCCCACCACATGGACTGACTACACGTGCTGGTGACAGAGGGGAGGGATATGACAGAAGGAAGGGGGAGAGGAATCCATGCCATAGACACTAAGGAGCGAGTTCTTCCACAAATAGCTCACACTACAGAGAGAAAATTTAGAAGTGAACGACAAATCCCAAAGGGGGGACCGAAACTGCCAAAAACGACACAGAGAAAGCATGGGGAACAAAATTCCAAGTAACTTAGGAAACCTGGTGGGTAGCCTGGTAAGAACACCTAGGGGGGGGGGGGGGGTAGAGGGGGACGAGTTATGGAGAGGCACGGGGAAGGAAATGCAGCCTGGTGAAGGAAGAATGAATACAGTTTGCCATCGTAGGATGATGGTTAAAAACACAGAGAGCACGTCTCCATGCGTGAACTGCATCGCGGCATGCCTCAGTCCACCAAGGGACTGGGACACAATGTTATAAATAGGACGTGGGAGGAATGGAATGTTCTGCAGCAGTAAGGATAACGTTGGTGTGAGAGTCCACCTGATCATCACAACTGGTGAAATCTCATTCTTCGAAGGTCGCCAGGGAGGAGTAAAGCTGCCAGTCAGCCTTAGTAAGCTGTCATTTGGGTGCGCATGTGGATGTGGTAGGAGTCGGCAAATGGTTGCTCGAGTAGGTGTCTGAAAGAACGGACCACTCAAGACGATGGACGAGCTGGGCAGTGCAAACAGATAGGTCCAAATGGGAAAAGGTGTGTGAGGAGTCTGAAAGGAAAGTGAGGTGCTCCAGTGTTAAGGCAGAAGAGGCTAAGTTGGTTAAGGTCAGCCAAGAGGTCACCTCTCTGACAAGTCCTGGGAGAAACCCAAAGAGGATGGTGCACTTTGAAGTCACCGAGTGGCAAAAATGGGTGAGGTAGCTGCCCAATAAGCTGAAGGAAGTCTGCCCTGGTGACATTGAATGAAGGAGGTACATAAATGGTACAGAGGAAAAAGGTCAGGCGGGGAATGGAAAGGAGAACTGCATCAGCTTGAAGACAGGCAGTCAGGGAGATGGGTTGACCATGAATATCATCCAGTATGACTAGCATGACGCCCCCATGAGAGGGAATGCCAACCTCACGTGGACGGTCAAAACGAATTGGTAAGTAATGTGAAAGCTCAAAGCGGTCATGAGGGTGCAATTTCATTTCAAGACGGCAGAGTAAAAGGGGATGCTGCAATGCTAAAAGTAGCCATAAAGGCTGCTAACGTTCCATTGGAGGACAATTATGAGGAGGAAGAGATGCAGGGGTGTCAACTCGGCAGCCTGTGTGACAGCCTGTGTAGAGTCGCTACTACAGGGCACAGAAGCAGGAGGATCCCGCTGCCTGGGGTCCACAGAAGCATCAGTTTGCTTCTTCAGTTGGTCTGTGGAGTCCAATGCTGAAAAATGGTTGGTGATGTGCACTGACGAGACAAAGGCCAGCCAGGCTAAGGTACCACATGCTGACACTGTCTAACAGGATCTTCAAGTTGGCAAAGAGGAAGACCATTTGCCTTTATGGTTATAGGAAGATTCAGATGATGTTTGACTGGAGGGATGGAGGGAGTCTTCACGGGAGTACTCCTCCTGTCCTTTCCTGCCTACTGGTTGTGTAGCTGGTGGCTTTGCCTGCTGAGGCGAGAGTTTGACAGTTTGTTGGACAGTGGGACAGGGGGATGGTGATGCTACCTTGACACTGGGTGATTTCACACTTCCGAGCTGAATTTGAGGTCGGATGTCTGCGTGGCCATGTCCTTCATGCAGCGAGGGGTAACAAGAACAGAGCTATAGGTGCCAGACGGGTGAACACAGGGTTTGCAATTAGCCAGTAACTCGCGAGCTACTGCGTAAGGCACTTTTTCCTTTACCCAAATCTCTGACAGCCCGCTCATCAAGATGCATGGGACATTCCCAAGAGGAGGCGACATGGCTGCCATTGCAGTTGATACAGAAGGGAGGAGGCGGCAGACAATCGCCCTCATATGCATCCCTACCACAGGTTATACACTTGGCTGGGTGTCAACAAGACGTTCTAGTGTGGTTGAAACAATGACCCTAGTAGAAGCGCATCAGGTTCAGAAAGTATGGCCAGACTGTGATAATTTCATAGCCTGCTTTTATCTTGGATGGAAGCACCAACCTATCAAAGGTGAGAAAGTGTGTGGTGGGCACTACGGAGGAATCTACCTTTTTCATTACATGATGGATGGCAACAACACCCTGATCAGAGAGGTAAGATTGGATTTCAGCGTTTCCAATCAAGGAAGGCAGGGTGATAGCGGGAAGAGCTCAAAACCTCCACAAAATGGTGGCCAAAGATGTTGCAGATACCACTAGGGTCCACAATAACATCCGTCTGCTACTGTGAGGCTGGAAATGAGGGAATGGATCTGGGTCCCAGGGAGCCATCGGAAGTTGGCTCACATGACAGAGGAAGGGGTGGAACTGTTAAAAGAACTAGTAAATGAACTCCAGCTACCTTTGGTGCTATCCCGAAGAACATGGTGACACTTTGCACGTAACTGTTTATAACAAATGCATTTTGCCATTGTAGGGTAATGGTTGAAAACATGGAGAGCAAGTCGCTGAACACAAATGGCATTGCAGCACGACTCAGCCCACCAGGGAACTGGGACACAGTTCGGTAAAAAGGAAGTGCTAGGAATGGAACACTATGCAGTGGTAAGGATAACATTTGTAAAATATTCTACCTGGTCATCAGAACTGGAGAAATGTGGTTCTTTGAAGATCACCAGGGAGCAGTATAACCTCCAGGTGGCCTTAGAAAGCTACCATTTGTGTGTACACATAGGAGGGGTACAAGTCAGCAAAAGGATAGCACATGGGAAATGGCCGATCGAATGTCAGAGAGAACGAACCAGTCGAGATGGACAACCTGGGCAGTGCAGAAGGAGAGGTCCAAATGGGCATAGGTGCATGTGGAGTCTGAATGGAACATGGGTTCTCCAGTTTCAAGGTAGATGAGGTTAAATTGTGTAGGTCAGCCAAGAGGGCACCTCTGATAGGTTCTGGGAGCCCCCCATATGG
Source organism: Schistocerca cancellata (assembly GCF_023864275.1). Classification (NCBI taxonomy): domain Eukaryota; kingdom Metazoa; phylum Arthropoda; class Insecta; order Orthoptera; family Acrididae; genus Schistocerca; species Schistocerca cancellata. The sequence goes on along the minus strand of NC_064629.1, from coordinate 777,387,933 downwards.
GATAGTGCGCATTAAAGTCACCAAGCAGCAGAAACGGGCGAGGGAGTTGACCAATAAGCTGGAGGAAGTTTGCCCTGGTGACACCGAATGGCAGAGGGATATAAATGATACAAAGGGTAAAGATCAAGTAAGGGGGGACAAGGTCAAGTGAGGAAGGAAAAGGTGAACTGCAACAGCTTGAAGCTGGACAACCAGGGGGATGGGTTGACTATAAATGTAATCTCGAATTAGCAGGATGACTCCCTCATGAGATGGAATGCAGACCTCAGGGGGAAAGTCAAAACTGACGGGGAAGAAATGCGAAGGCTCAAAGCAGTCATGAGGACACAAGTTTGTTTCCTGAAGGCAGAGAACAAGTGAATGCTGTGACTCTAAGAGCAGCCATTAGTCCTCTTTGTTGGAACGAAGGCCGCAAACATTCTATTAGAAGGGAGTCATGACGAGGAAAGAAGAGGATGGAAAAAATGAAGGGTTGCACCTCAGTGGCTGCTGAGTGCCACCCTTCATAAAGTCACGGCTACAGGGCACAGAGGCTGGAGGATCCTGCTCCACAAGATCTACAGAGGTGTCTGCATTCTCCTCATGTCAGTCTGTGGAGATCAGGGCAGTGAAATGGTTGGTAGTGTGCACCACCGACATGGACATCAGCCGAGCAAAGGTATTGTACGGTGAGACCATCGAAGAGGATCTTCGATTCAGTGAAGGAGAAGACTGTTTGCCTTTGTTTGACATCTTAGAGCCTTTCCTGTTGGCAGATGTTGGCTGGATGGAGGGATGTAGGAAGTATTCACAAGAGTAGTCCAGTCCTTTCTGGTTTGCTGGTTGTGAAGCTAGTGACTTCATCTCAAGAGGCGAAAGTTTGGTGGCTTGTTGCACAGCTGGAGGAGGGGACAGGCAGCTACCACGACACTGTGCTGTTTTACAACTGCCGAATTTGATGTCGCATGTCTGCGTGGCCACGTTCTTCACAGAGTGAGAAAAAGCAAGAACAGTACTGTAAGTGCCAGATGGTAGAGCGTAGAGTTTCCGACTAGCCAACAATTTGCGAGCAACTGGGTAAGTCACTTTTTATTTCATCTGAATCTCCTGAACAGCCCGCTCACTGAGATACATGGGGCAATCTCAGGAGGTTGCAGCATGGTCACCATTGCAGTTGATACAGTGGGGAGGAGGAGGCGAACAATCGCTCTCTTAAGCATCCCTACCACAGTTGACACATTTTGCCGGGTGTCGACAGGACACTTGAGTGTGGTTGTAACAATACCACTGGTAGCAGCGCATCAGATGAGGAATGTACTGCCTGAGTGATAACTTCATAGCTTGCTTTGATCTTTGACGGAAGCACCACTCTATCACTCTATCAACAGTGAGAAGTAGTGTGTGTGTGCATGTGCAGGGGGGGGGGGGGGGGGGAGGGGCACTGAGGCAGCATCTACCTTCCTCAAAACCGGATGGACTGCAATGACATCATCAGAGAGGTATTCTGCCTCGGTCCGACCACTGAGCAGCCTAGTGTAAATAACGCCATGGAAAGAATTCAGCGTTTGATGGGCCTCAACATGAACCGGATAGCCACGGAGGAGTGAAGCTGCAAGCAGTTGTGCTTGAGAATCAGGAGCCATCTCCAAAAGCAAAGTGCCATTGTATTAATGACAGCAGGATTTCACAGGGTCAGCAATCGCATCAACACCTTTCTGAATAATAAATGGGTTTACTGTAACGAAGGACAGGCCACCTTCAGTACGTGACACCACGAGGAACTGTGGTGCAGCTGGGAGAGTCTTTGAAACATTAACCTCATTCCATTTATGTTTCATGAACATTGACTGTAAAGATGATGACTGGCTCACTGCAGGAAAATACCTCATGATTGTGTCTTGAAAGGAGGATATAAGATGAACATCAACAAAAGCAAAACAAGGGTAATGGAATGTAGTAGAGTTAACTCGGGTGATGCTGAGGGAATTAGATTAGGGAAAGAGACACTTAAAGTAGTAAAGGAGTTTTGCTATTTGGGGAGCAAAATAACTGATGATGGTCGAAGTAGAGAGGATATAAAATGTAGACTGGCAATGGCAAGGAAATCATTTCTGAAGAAGAGAAATTTGTTAACATCGAGTATAGATTTAAGTGTCAGAAAGTCGTTTCTGAGAGTATTTGTATGGAGTGTAGCCATGTATGTAAGTGAAACATGGACGATAAATAGTTCGGACAAGAAGAGAATAGAAGCTTTCGAAATGTGATGCTACAGAAGAATGCTGAAGATCAGATGGGTAGATCACATAACTAATGAGGAGGTATTGAGTAGAATTGGGGAGAAGAGGAATTTGTGGCACAACTTAACTAGAAGAAGGGATCGGTTGGTAGAACATGTTCTGAGGCATCAAGGGATCACCAATTTAGTATTGAAAGGCAGTGTGGAGGGTAAAAATCGTAGAGCGAGACCAAGAGATGAATACACTAAGCAGATTCAGAAGGATGTAGGCTGCAGTACGTACTTCGGACCACCTGACAGAGGGACCAATAGGTAGTACGTCAGGCAGTCACCCCTTCATGGACCTGGCCTGAACCTGGGGATACGTGTGAACCCTGCCTGTCAACTCGGGGCTAGGAATTATGCATTACACAGTCACCTTTTACGCTCAGACGTGTGGGCTGGCACAAGTGGAGGAAGGTTAGGAGAAGGGGAACAAAGAAAGAAAAAAAGGAATGAGAAACAGTGTAGAGACTGTTCTGATATTGACTACTGAAAATGCAGAACAGATTTCCAAAAACATCCTAGACATGTTCCCCAAGGGAGGGGGAAAAGAACAGAAAGAACACAGACACACAGCACGGAAGTGAAAGGACACTGCAAAGGCTATGGCCCCGTGGTAGGCAAGCACAAACCCCACCAAAGAGCAGCGAGCCCCCTGCAGCAGCAAGGACCAGTGGATCAGTACACAGAGCACCCTGTAAGGTAAGACTCTGGACAGCTGACTGTTGCTGGTGGCCCACAAGGCTATGGAGCTTTGACCAAACCTGTGATGAAGAGGTATACATTCCCAGGAAGAAAACACAGCATTCCCAGAACTCCTTTTTACTCTGCTTAACAAGGTAGCAAGCCTTAGCATGGAGACATTAAAACGCAATAAGGTTGGTCTGTGAAGGGCGTTGCTGAAATCGCTACAGCACCCATTGGCAGTCCGGGATAGCGAATGCCATGTCCTTGGTCCACCTTGGTACCGGTCAATGGTGACAGGGACCTGTGGATAGGGGGACAGCAGTGCCAGTGGAATGGAGAAGAGTGGCAGAGATGTCTTGCACCACCGCATCAATGCAATCCAAGAGACAGGTGTCTAAGGTACCAGCGGACAGATGTAAAGGTCAATTGGCTATGCGGAATACCCAACTGGGGGGGGGGGGGGGGGGGGCTGTCTGCCTGACAGCATCAGTGGTACAATAGAATCACCAGAAAGTGATCACCACCACAAAAATTGTCATGGGGTGACCAAGGTGGGGAAGCCACAATAAGAGGGGAGCAGATCGTGAGATCAGAATCAGAAAATGTGCCATGAGGAGCACTAAAGTGGGTAGGGGAACTGTCACTAAGGAGAGAGAAATCAAAGTTATCAATTAGAAGAACTCTACACATTGAAGCGACACTCCCCCCATAAGGGGTGGTGTGCACTGAAGTTCCTGAGGAGGAGATATGGGGGTGGGGTGGTTGTATTTAGGTAGGCAGGTCAACATCAGGAAGTGCCCTACCTGGAGAGAGGTAGATATTGCAAATGATGATTGCTGGGGTCATTCGCACTCTTACTGCTATTGCATCCAGGCTGGTACAAAGGGGGATCCAGTCACTAATGAAACCTGTGTGAACCACAGTGGAGACCCCTCCAGTCACTATCCTGGGTCCAGCACGGTTCCGACAAAATGCCCAATAACCACAAAATGTTTGACAGTGGTCATCACAGAAGCATGTTTTTTGAAGAGCAAGACAGAATACACAATACGAGGAAACAAACTGTCTTATTTCCAATAGGTGATGTATTACCCATTACTATTCCACTAGATTATCATGTGGCGAAAGTGTCCTGGGTCTACTACTCCTTCCTTCTTCCTCCTCTCTCCTCCTCCTCCTCCTCCTCCTCCTCCTCCTCCAGAGGTTGAGGGGGTGCAGAGCAAAGAGGGGGAGGGGGGGGGGGGGGGGGGGAAGAGCTGGCTTCCGCGAGATCCAGAACCGAACCTGAAAGAGTGTGTGAGCTTGTGGGGCACAGATGGTGCACCTCGCGGCCAAGTTGTTGTAGCAGGCATCCGACCTAAGACATGTTGGGGAGAGGAGTCGGAGGGCGGTTGGGGGGGGGGGGGGCACCACTGGCAGTCAGCAAAGAAGGGAGGCACTTATTTGACCACACAGGGGGAGCAGCACTCAGAGGGAGGGCATGGGAACCGCAGGAGAGGGTGAGATGAGAGGGGGACAGGACTGGGGTAAGGAAGAGGTAGGATGGGGAAGTATGTAACAGAGGGAAAAGCAGAAGTAGTTTACACTGGGTGGAGTCAATCTTATTGTTGGTGAGCCTCAAAATAAAGTAGACGATCCAGGGACTATTACTCTTGGATCTTCTTTTCTTTCTTGTAAACTGGGCAATCTTGTGAACATGGAGAGTAGCAGTCACAACAGGTGTAACACAGAGGCAGCAGAACACAGGGGCTTCCCTTATGGAGTGGATGGTCACAGTCACCACACATAGGGCCCACTGTACAGTGGGAAGACATATGCTCAAAACGCAAGCACCAAAAGCACCTCATGGGTTGCGAGACAGACGGCTTCAAAATCACATCAGGGACACACAACCTTGGCTTCCTATGGGAGGATGTCCCCCCTCAAAAGCCATAATAAAGGCACCGGTATCACTGCAGTTGTTTTTATGACCCTTCTGCACACATCAAACAAAACAAATGCCACGTCGCTCCAGATTAGCCTGGAATTCATCAGTTTGCAGGATGAGGTCCCTATGAAAAATCACTCCCTAGACAATATTCAGAGACTGGTCAGGGGTAATAGACATCAGGATGTAGTCACGGCAATCACAAGCACAAAGGGCTGCAGAAGCAGCTTTCATCAACAGGGAGCCTGATCCCATCTCACTGAGTGACTCCACTTCACCAAACTTGTCCTCATTACTATCCACAAAAAACAACGGCTTTGTGTCCCTTTCTGGCCTAGTGCACACCAGGTAATGGGGAAAGTGTTTCATCCCAAGGCAGCGAACTGGCGGTCCTCCCAGGGTGTAGTCAGGGAAGGGAAGGTTGCACTGTCATATGAAGCAGCATTCAGTGATCCACAACAACTCTAAGAGATAACTATTTGAGAATGGCTGGATTTTTGCAGACTGATATGCTCACGCACAAAGCATATGCCTTGATACCACGCACTCCAATCAAGGGTTCTCCCCATCGGTGCCACCCAGCCATAGCAAGGACCATCTGGCAAAGTGGCCATTGCCAGGAGTTACGAGACTCCAGAACGACAAGCAACCACTCCTAGGCATACATGGGGAGGCAACAGCTCAGGTATCAGAAGTCTGATCCCTGTGTAGTCAGGTGGTTCAGCCTGATGGGTACATAACAGCCCCACCATAATAAATGGCTACACATGCTGGTGACCAAGTGCAGTGGAGGGGGGTGGGGGGGTGTCTACAACACCTCACACTGTAGATGCTAGGTAGGGAGTTCTTCCCCAAATGGCTCAGACTAAACACAGAAAATTTAGAAGTAGAGGTCAAACCCTAAGGGGGCCCAAAAACACAAAAATGGATGAAAGAACAGGCAAGAGGAACAAAACTGCATGGAATACAGGAAACCAGGTGGATAGCCAGGTGGACATAAGCAGAAACTCCGAGAGGTGGCAAGGAGGGGGCAGCAGTGAAGGAGCCAGGATGAAGAGGGAGAGGCATGGTGAAAGAAATGCAGGCCAGGAAGGAATAATGGGCTGCAACAGCTCAGAGACCCCACACGAGCCACCTGGGGGGGTGGGAGGGGGTGGGGGGGGGGGGTGAGGGGGGGTTTTGCCAATGGAGAGACCAATCATTATTCAAATTTATAAACATGTTTAGATATTAGGCAGCACTTTTAGTTCAGATGTGTGATTACTTACTTATATCTTATTTCGATTCCAAATTGTTCACCACAAGAAGTTCCTATTCACATTTTGACACAGTGTTGTTTGAATTTCTGTTTATTATTTATATGTACAGCTGCATGGGAGTTGCAGGTTTGGTGTTACTTCATTCAGCCATTGATGGAGTAACATCTCAATGAAGTGGGGGGTCTTAAGATAATATGCATTAGTGTCGCATTATAATACAAATCACAGCTGTGGCACCATCTGCTGAACATATGTATTGCAGAGAATTTCACCAAGAATTTTCTGATGAGAGAGAAAACTTATTTGGGAAAATAAGTGCCAAGACGAGTTGAATGTGTGTTTTGAATCAAAAGTTGGAAACTAGTATAAAAAATCTGGATAACACAATATCAACATGGAAATTTCAAACTGTGGTTGATTACCGTGCACTGAATAAGAAGGTGATCTTAGAATCTGTGCCCTTACCTGATCTCCATAATTGCTTTACATGATTTCTCAGGGCTATGGTGTTTACTGCCCTGGATTTAAACTAGGCCTATTACCAGATTCCTCTCGCTGAGGCGTCTAAGCCAGTCAGCGCCTTTTGTACGGACTGGAACCTGTCTGAATATAACCATATTCCATTTGGTCCCACCACAGGGGCAGCGGTCTTGTCCCGTCTTTTGGACAATGTGTTAGGTGACTTGGAATTTGCCTGTGTTTACAATTACTTCAACAACCTGCTTTTTCAGTCGTTCCTTCTCCAAAAATCTGGAACACTTGGACCAAGTTTTTGCTTGGTTGCACTCCGAGGGTCTTACGGTCAAACCATCAAAGATCACCTTGTGCAGACTGTATATTTCATTCCTGGGCCACTTTATTTTGGCCAATATGATCCGCATTGACAAGGACAGGACCAAGGTTCTAAGAGAATTTCCTCCTCCACGTAATAAGTGGGGTATCGCCCCTTTTGTGGGAATGGCAATTTTAAGTTCATTCGAAATTTTAACCACATAGTGGCTCCTCTTAATGAGTTACGTAAGAAGCATGAGCAGTTTGTCTGGGGACAGGAGCAGCAGGAGGCCTTTCAGGCTCTCAAAACTGCCATTGCTAATCCCCCAGTCCTGGCCATTCCCGAATTCAGCTGTACCTTTATTGTCCAAAAAGACACCTCTCATGCTGGCATTATTGCCATTCTCCTGCAAGAACACCAAGGGGAAAGATACCCAGTGGCCTATGCTTCCCAGCATCTTACCGATCCCACATGTAATTACTCCATCTATGAATGTGAAGCTCTGGCAATCCTATTTGCCCTCGAAAGGTTCAGTTTTTATCTTGAACACCAAGAATTCATAATTGAGAAAGGTAACCAGGCTCTGAGCTGGGTCTTGGCCAAGCCCTGCAAGAGCAGTCATATTGCTCACTGGGCAGTATGTATTTCAGCCTTTCGTTTTCGAGTGAGTCATATAAGGGGAGCTGATAATTATGTAAGGGGTGCGCTCAGTCGCATGTTTGAAGAAGAGTCAGAGGAAGGGGAGAGTAATACAGAGTCGGACCTACAGTTGAACACTATTCGCTCCAAAACACCCGGGCTCTTCTCCAATCTTAGTATCAAACAGTCCCAGGATCCGATCTGGGGTCTGCTCTGTAATCAGTTGGAAGGAGGAGAGGTGGTTCCTGGATTTTGCCTACAGAAGGGTGTTCTTTGTAAGCAAGTCAGGTCCGGTAAAGGAAACTGGTCAAGATGGTACACTGCTATTTCCATGACTCACCAGTGGGTGGACAAATGGGCCTGTGTATGACTTTGAACCAGGTCCGTAAGACACTATTCAGGCCTACATTATATTATGACATTCGGTGCTATGACATTAACTGTGATCAGTGCAAGTGCACCAAACCCGATTCGGGACCACATAGAGGATTCCTGAAATCCGAACAGGAGCAATACGCTCCGGATTGTATGTTTATCAGTTATATTGGTCTGCTACCCCGTGCCAAAAGGGGCAATAAGTATATCCTTGTAGCTGTGGTCACCTTCTCCTGTTTCGCATGGCTGCTACCTATGCGGTGAACCACTGCCAAGACCATGGTCCAGCAACTATCAAAGATCATTTCTTGTTTTGTTCCCCCAAAGAGCCTGGTGAGTGTTGACATGCCGGCTTTCCTCTCCAAGACCTTTCAAGGGTTTTGCTTTAACAATGGCATTAAACATATTACAACCACCCTGTACTACCCCAAGGCGTCTTAAGCCAAGCGAGTTAACAGGAACCACAAGGGCACCCTGTGCATTTATCATGCTAGAACTCTCACCCCCTGGGATACTACCTTGGTTTGGATTGGTTGGTTGGCTTAAAAGAAGGGGGCGAGGGGGGGGGGGGGGGGAGGACCAAACTGCGAGGTCAACGGTAGGTAACTTGTTCCCGGTAAAATAAATAAACAAGGAAAGAAGAAAACAAAGAAGGCGTACAGCACAATAACAAGAGAAAGGAAGAACCAGAAGGACAACCAACACTACTATGGACAAAACAGGAAAAGAAAACCACAGGGAGAAGCAAGAAACAGGTAGAAGGAGTAAAAACAAGAGCATAGATGACCGTGGCTGGCCGACCATGAGAATAAAGAGGAAAAGCCAGCCACTCTGCAACATATTAAAACATCCACCCTAAAAGCATTAGAGTGCAGAACACAAAGGAACAAAGGACATGGTCTAAAACACATATAGAATGATAAAAACCTACCATGACATATAAAACGTAAAACTAAATTAGCCAACGAGGCGTGTCAGCTAAAATTAACGGCAACGAGTCCAGTAACTGAAGGCTCCGTCGCAGGGCAGCCAAAGGAGGACAGAGCACCAAGATATGGGCCACTGTCAGATGGGCACTGCCCCGACAGTGAGGGGGTCAGGGCACAGGAGGCAACTGTTTGTCACCCAAGCATGACCAGTGTGGAGCCGGCAGAAAACCACAGAGTCCTTGCGAGAGGCCTGCATGGAGGACTTCCACCCATTTGTAGCCTCCTTAATGGCATGCAGTTTGTTGTGCATGCTGAGGTTATGCCATTTCATCTCCCAAAGCCGCAAAACCTTGCGGCGTAGTACTGAACGGATGGTCAGTTGCAGAGAAGCTGATCTCCAAAAGCAGTTTCCGCGTAGCCTGTTTGTGCAGCCTGTTGGCAAGTTCGTTGCCTGGTATTCCGATGTGACCTGGGGCCCACACAAACACCACTGAACAACTGGGCCGTCCCAGGGCATATATGGACTCCTGGATGGTCGCTGCCAAAGGATGACGAGAGCAGCACTGGACAATAGCTTGTAGGCTGCTCAAGGAGTCAGTACACAGAAGAAATGACTCCACAGGGCATGAATGGATGTGCTCAAAGCTCAGATATAGCCACCACCCCAGCAGTGAGAACACTGCAGCCATCGGGCAAGGAATGCTCTTCAATATGTGCTCCATGGACATATGCAAAGCCAATGTTATCATTATCCATCGAGCCAGCAGTGTAATCCACTTCAGGGCCTCAGTACACGTAAAGAATCGACAGGAAGTGGGAAAGGAGATCTGCGAGTTAACTGAGTCCTTAGGGCCATGTGAAAGGTCGAGGCGAAGCCACAGCCTAGGAGTGCACATGGAGGTGTACATGAATGGACCTCAAGTATAGGTGTTAAAGGCAAGGACTGCAGTTTGGAAAGAAGGGATCGGACATGAATGCAATTGGAAGCCTTGAGCTGGGCCGCTGATGCGGGAGATGAACCACCGTGGGTGGAAAAAGGAGACAGTGATTCGAATCCGCAGGAGAACTATGAATGTGTGCAACGTAACAGGCCAGCAGTTGTGCATGCCTAACCAGTAATGGAGGGGCTCTGGCCTCCACAAGGACACTGGTCATTGGACCTGTCCTACAAGCTACTGTCACTAGGCGACAGTAGCTTTTATGCAGCAGCATAGAGCTATCTGCACCCCATTTGGTGTTGCTCAGGCAGCTGAGGGCATTGAGGTGCTGCCAGGACTTCCACTCAAGCTGACGAAGGTGAGGAAGTCAAGTCAACAATCGGGCGTCTAAAACCAGTCCTGAGAATCGATATGTCTCCACTACAGTGAGTGGATCATTATTACGGTAAAGTTCTGGTTCTGGATGAACGGTACGACGCCAACAGAAGTGCATAACATATGACTTTGTGGCCAAAAATTGGAAACCATGGGCTAGAGCCCATGTCTGCACCTTGTGGATGGCTCCCTGTGTGCTTCCCGGCATCTTACCGATCCCACGTGTAATTACTCCATCTATGAATGTGAAGCTCTGGCAATCCTATTTGCCCTCGAAAGGTTCAGTTTTTATCTTGAACACCAAGAATTCATAATTGAGAAAGGTAACCAGGCTCTGAGCTGGGTCTTGGCCAAGCCCTGCAAGAGCAGTCCTATTGCTCACTGGGCAGTATGTATTTCAGCCTTTTGTTATCGAGCGAGTCATATAAGGGGAGCTGATAATTATGTCAGGGGTGCGCTCAGTCGCATGTTTGAAGAAGAGTCAGAGGAAGGGGAGAGTAATACAGAGTCGGACCTACAGTTGAACACTATTCGCTCCAAAACACCCGGGCTCTTCTCCAATCTTAGTCTAGAGCCCATGTCTGCGCCTTGTGGATGGCTCCCTGTGTGCACTGCTCAGCAACACCAGTACTGGTGGAGCAGTATGAAATGCAGAAGTCATCTGCATACAGAGAAGGTGTCACAGTCAGCCCTACAGCTGCTGCTAGACTGTTAATGGCCACTAAAAATATAGACACACTCAATACAAGGCCTTACAGGACCCCATTCTGCAGGATACGGTGGGAAATATGAGAGGCACCAACTTGGACATGTAAAGTACGAAGCAACAGATAATTCTGGATAAAAATCTGGTGTGGGCCTCAGAGACCCCACTCGTATAATGTGGCAAGGATATAATGTCACCAGGTTGTCTCATACACTTTTCGTAAATTTAAAAAAACGGTAACCAGGTGTTTGTGTCCGGAAAAGGCTGTTCACATGACAGACTCTAGGCACACAAGCTTATCAGTGGTAGAGCGACTGTGGCGGAAGCCGCCCTGCCATGGAGCCAGTAGGCCATGTGACTCCAGAACCCAACACAATCGCCAACACACCATACGTTCCAGCATCTTACAAACAACATTCGTAAGGCTGATGGGCTGATTGCTATTCACTTCAAGCAAGTTTTTACTGGGTTTAAGCAGCGGAATGATGGTGCTCTCCCACCACTGCGATGGAAAGACACCATCCCACCGGATCCAGTTGAAGATGATGATGTGCAAGGGCACTGATGAGCTCCCACTCTGTAAATATGGCATCATAGGATTCACTGTGGCGTGTAATGAACCAAAGGATTTTCTCTTCCAGCCGCATTTTGAGAGTGCGAAAGGCTGGGGTGGTAATTCTCTGACACAGAGGCTCGAGCATAGTGCTCAGCAATCACGATTGCGTCGTTGGATAACCCGCCATTTATGTTAACACTGGAAACACCTGTCGGGGTCTGGTACCTGAAGACATGTTTGATCTTTGCCCAGACTTGGGAAGGTGACGTTCGGCACCCAATGGTCAAGATGTATCTCTCCCAACACTCCTGCTTCCATCGTTTGTCAAGTTGGCGAGCACAGGCATGGAGCTGTTTAAAGGCTATGAGGTGCTCCAGGGAAGGGTGCCGCTTATATCGCTGTAGGGCTCGCCGACACTCCTCAACTGCTTCAGTGACTTCTGGCAACCACCAAGGGACTGCCTTACACCTCGGGCACCCATAGAGCAAGGGATCACGTTTTCTGCCGCATAACCAATTGTGCTAGTCACCTGCTCAACCACCACAGCGATGTTACCGTGTAGGGGAGATTCAGCGGTGACAGCAGAGGTGAAAGTTCCTCAGTCAACCTTGTTTAAAAAGCCCATCTGGGTAGGCGTCTGTGGGCATGATGCCGGGGGAGTGACCGAAAGATAGGGAAGTGGTCACTACCACACAGGTCGTCATGTGCTCTCCAGTGGATACATGGGAGAAGTCCTGGGCTGCAAACTGGTAAATCAATGGTCGAGTAGCTAACTCTAGCCACACTGAAATGTGTGGTGGCCGCAGTATTTAAGACGCAGAGGCCGAACTGAGACACTAAAGTTTCGACATCTCTGCCTCTGCCACTAAACACGGTGCTAGGTCACAAAGAGGTTTATGGGCGTTAAGATCGCCCAGAAGTAGGAATGGTTTAGGGAGTTGATCAATCAGTGCAGCTAATACATTCAGGGGTACTGCACCATCTGGAGAAAGATATACATTACAGACAGTTATTTCCTGTGTCTTCCTTATTCTGACAGCCACAGCTGCAAACCCCTATTGAAGTGGCACATGTTCACAACAGACGGAGTTTAGGACTTAGACACAAACTCTGTCTGACACTCGATTATAGTCGCTACAGTTCCTGTAGTATCCCTTATAGCCATGGAGGGCAGGGGTCCGCATTGCCGGGAACCAGGTTTCCTGGAGGTCAATACGGAAAGCAGGTATAAAGCTTAACAGTTGCCATAGCTCAGCCAGGCAATGGAAGGAACCGCCACAATTCCGCTGGAGGATGACATAATCATGAGACTGGGAAGGTATGCAGATTCAATGAGGCAGTTTACGCCTCAGGGTCACCTGCTGCCACCAACTTTTTGCCTATATCCACTTTGTCTGAGGGTCCGGTGAGATCCCAGTCTTCAGCGGACGCCAGAATCTCCACCTCATCCGCAGACGCAGATCTTTTAGGTAGTGGTGTCACCCACACCACGACAATACCCTAGGTCTTGGGGACCTCCTTTTTCAATTTCTCTCGCTGCTCGTTGGGTTTCCCAGGCTGGGAAGATTTCACTGATTCAGTCTCCAGGACTGAGGATGAGCATGAAGCCCTCAACCAGCTGCTTTTGGACTCATCAGCCACTGGTAGGTGTCATCTTTCCCACTAGCAGAAACCTGGAAGGTTGATTCAAGGGACCCCTCCATAACGAGAGGAGCCAAAGAAGACTTACGCTTCTCCAGCTCAGCTCAGAAGTGGTGACTGATATTCCCGATGTTTGGGAGGAGGGGGTGTTGCTACTGAAGCAGGTGGTGGGGGAGCAACAGGGAGGGAAGTGCCCCCCCCCCCCCCCCCATCACCAAGGGGGCAGGTGCAGTCTTCTGGTTCTGAGAGGCAACAGGAAGGAACTGATGGGATGACAACTGTTCTAGTGGTGGAATAAGAGGTGGTCATAGCCACAGGATGTAGGTGCTCAAAATTTCCTCTAAGCCTCAGTGTAGGTCAGTCGGTCCAGTGTCTTATATTCCATGATTTTCCTTTCTTTCTGTAAAATCCTTCAATCTGGCAAGCAAGGTGAATGATGCTCTCTGCAGCTGACACAGATGGGAGGCAGGGTACATGAAGTATTGGGATGTAATGGATGTCCACAATCTCAAAATGTGACGCTGGAAGTACAGCGGGAAGACATATGGCCAAACTTCCAGCACTTAAAGCACCGCATCGGGGGAGGGATACATGGCTTGACATCACAGCAGTAGACCATCACAGCAGTAGATCATCACCTTGACCTTTTCGGGCACTGTGTCACCCTCGAATGCCAAGATGAAGGCACCCATAGCAATCTGATTATCCCTCGGACCCCAATGGATGCGCCAGACAAAATGAACACCTCGCCACTCTAAACTGGCACACAGCTTGTCGTCTGACTGCAAAAGAAGGTCCATGTGGAATATAATACCCTGGACCATATTTAAGCTCTTATGCGGCCTGATTGTAACAAACATCCCTCAATTTGTCGCAAGCCAGTAATGCTCGTAACTGGGCAGTGGACACTGTTTTTATCAAGACTGACCAAGAGCGCATTTTGAACTAACCCTCCACCTCCCCAAACGTGCCCTCCAAATGCTCCACAAAAAACTGAGGCTTCACGGACATGAAACGTTCCCCATCAACTCTCGTACATGCGAGGTACCAGGGCAAATAAGCTTCACTGCCATCCTTAGCCTGGCATTCCTCCCATGGTGTGGCCATGGAGGGGAACAATTTGGGGTCATATTTCTTAGCATTGAAGTTAGACTTTGCCCACTTAGAGACTGCTGACGGCAGACTGGCAGCAAGAGATGACGTATTACACTTAATGGCGTGTCATCCGCCCTGATGCCACCCACTCCGACCAGGGGCCCTCCCCACGGGCTCCACCCAGCCACAGCAAAGGCCACCTGGCAGGATGGCTATCGCCAGGAGTCCCGATGCGCCAGGGTGACCGGCATATACTCCTCGGCATACATGGGGTGTTAACGGCGCACGCATCAGCAGGGTATATGGTGACCCACCACAGCAGCCTGGCTACCGTGCCGGAAATCATGTGCAACCAAGCAAACAAGTCCATCATAATCATCATTGGTGAAGAAAACAATGCTACACAGTTGATGGAAAAGTATGCGCCCAGGAGGGTGACCTCACCAAACAGTTGGAGAATGAGCAGAAATGCAGATCCACGTCGGCGAATGACGCAATAGGTCTCAGCACATGGACACAATGTACCATGTAAGGCACCCTTCCCCAATTGGCTTGCTCTTCATGAAAATTTTGAAAAATGGAGGTCAAACCCTATAGGGGACCATCATCAAGGCCGAAATGTAAGAGACTCCTTTTAGTCGCCTCTTACAACAGGCAGGAATACCTCGGGCCTATTCTAACCCCCGGACCCGCAGGGGGGAGGAGTAGTAGCTTTATGAGACAAGTTCCATAAGGATCCCATGACACACTAGGGAAACAATCGTCAACCCAGGCAGAGCCCTACATGCCTGAACAATTCTTATACAACTGGGGGTGGCAGGTGCCCCAGAGGTTGCCTGCTATAGACTGTTTTACCTCAACAGGCATTCATTCACCACCTCAGCACGGAGCACACCTTGAGGTTGCCCCCCCCCCCTTTTTTTTTAGAGAGGTACGAACCTTCCTCGCAGTCCTGGCAGTGAAGCCAAGGTCGCTGTTCTCTGAAACACGCAACATTCCACCGCTGCACTGCATGGTGGTTTGCTGAAACACAACCAGAGCTTACGGTGGCGAGCGACCTGTGGCGCACTAGGGTGGAGGACACAGAGGGACAAAGGGCATATGCTAAAGCTAAAATCAAATGATAAAACCCACCCTCACGAATAAAACATAAAACTAAAGCTGCTGTTGAGGCATTGTCACCCAACACCAAAGGTAGGTGGTGCTGGGAAAGTTAAAAGTCCTTCTCAAAGCAGTTTGTTGTGCATACTGTTATGCCATTCTGTCTCCCAAAGCCGAAAAGCCATGCAACATAAGATAGAACGCAGGTCAATTTCGGAGGTGCCCATCTCCAGAAGCGGTTTCCCCATAGGCTGTTTGGCCAGCCTGTTGGCAAGTTCGTTGCCTGGGATTCCGAAGTGTCCTGCCGTCCAAACAAACACCACTGAACGACGGGACCATTCCAGGGCATAAATGGACTCCTGAATAGATGCTACCAAAGGATGGCAAGGGTAGCACTGGTTGATAACTTATAAGCCACTCAAGGAGTCAGCACACAGGAGAAATGACTTGCCAGGGCATGAGTGGATGTGCTAAAGAGCACAAGATATGGCTGCCAGTTCTGCAGGGAAAAACACTGCAGCCACCTGGCAAGGAGTGCTGTTCAATATATCATACATGTATACACACAAAGCCTATGTGACCATCACCCATCGAGTCATTGGCGTAGAACATTTCATGGCCCCAGTACACGTCAAGAATCGAGAGAAAGTGATAGCAGAGAGCAGCAGGGTTAACGGAGTCCTGAGGGGCAATCGAAAGGTCCAGAAGAATCTGCGGCCTAGCTGTACACCATGGAGGTGTACGTGAATGGACCTCGAGGAGAGATGGTAACGGGAAGGACTCCAGTTCAGAGAGAAGGGACCGGATGTGAACTGCAGTCTTAAGCCCAGACCTGGGTCACCGATCTGGGTGATGAACCACTGTGGTTTGGAAAAGGAGACAGCAATTCAGATGTGCAGGAGAACTACGAACACGTGCAATGTAACTGGCGAACAGTTGTGCATGCTTAACCTTCAATGGAGGAACTCTGGCCTCCACCAGGACACTAATCACCGGACTAGTTCTAAAAGCTCCCGCCACTAGTCAAAAGGCACAGCGGTGCACTGGGTCAAGTAAACGCAATGCTAAGGGCACCACCGAACCATAGGCCAAACTCCCACCATGAAGGCGGGATTGAACAAGAGCTCTGTAAAGCTCCAGCAGCATCGAGTAATCTGCACCCCAGTTGGTGTTGCTCAGGCAACGGAGAACATTGAGGTACTGCCAGCACTTTCACTTAAGGTGACAAAGGTGAGGCAGCCAAGTCAACTGGGTGTCTAAAACCAGTCCTAAGAATTGATATGTCTCCACTACAGTGAGTGGATCGTCATTAAGGTAAATTTCTGGTTCTGGAAGAATGGTGCGATACCCACAAAAATGCATGACACACAACTTCGTGCCTGAAAACTGAAAGCCTTGGCCAAAGCCCATAACTGCATTTTGTGAATGGCTACCTGTAGACACCGCTCAGCAACACCAATACTGGAGGAGCAGTACGAAATGCAGAAGTCATCTGCATACAGAGAAGGTGAGACCGATGGACCTACAGCTGCTGCTGCTACACTGTAAATAGCCACTAAGAATAGACACGCACTCAACATGGAGCCATGCAGAACACCATTCTCCTGAATCCGGGGGATCTATGGGAGGCACCAACCTGGACACGGAAAGTACGGGGAGACAGGCAGTTTTGAATAAAAATCAGGAGCGGGCCCTGGGGACCCCACTCATACAATGTGGCAAGGATACGATGTCGCCAGGTCGTGTCATACACATTTCATAAATTTATAAAGACGGTAATCAGGTGTTGATGTCTGCAAAAGGCTGTTCGGAGGACGGAATCTAGGGACACAAGATTATCAGTGATAGAGCGACCCTGGTGGAAGCCATCCTGGCATGGAGCCAGTAGGCCACGTGATTCCAGGACCCAACCCAACCACCGACACACAATTCGTTCCAGCAGCTTACAAACAATGTTGGTGAGGCTGATGGGCCAGGAGCTATCCACATCAAGTAGGTTTTCACCGGGTTTGAGCACAGGAATGATGGTGCTGTCCCACCATTGTGATGAAAAGACACCAGATCCGGTTGAAGATTAAGAGGAGATGTCACTAGTACTCAGATGAGAGAGGTTTAATCATCTCACTGTGGATCCAATTGGGCGCAGGAGCTGTGTAGGGGGCAATGTGTAAGGGTTCTGATGAGCTCCCACTCTGTAAATGGGGCGTTGCAGGGTTCACTGTGGCGTGTAGTGAACGAGAGGACTTTCCTTTCCATCCCCCATTTGAGGGTGTGAAAGGCTGGTGGGTAGTTCTCCGATGCAAAGTGGCCGGCAAAGTGATGGGCCAGGAGCTATCCACATCAAGTAGGTTTTCACCGGGTTTGAGCACAGGAATGATGGTGCTATCCCACCATTGTGATGAAAAGACACCAGATTAAGAGGATTGGCCGGCAAAGTGGCCGGCAAAGTGGCCGGCAACCACTTTTGTGTGTCTACATAACATGCCATTGATGTTAATGCCAGGGACACCTGATGGAGTCTGGTACCCGAAAAGACATCTGATCTTCACCCAGACTTCGGAAGGTAGCGTATGGCACCCACTGATTGACACGTACCTCTCCCAAAACTCCTGCTTCCGTCATTTTATAAGCTAGTGAACACGGGCACGGAGCCGCTTGAAGGCTATTAGGTGCTCTTGGAAAGGGTGCTGCTTATGTCGCAGTAGAGCTCGCCAACGCTCTTTAATTGCCTCAGCGACTTCCAGAGACCACCAAGGGACTGTCTTTCGCTGGGGACACCCTAAAGAGCGAGAGATCATGATTGCTGCCACAGAAACGATTGTTGTAGTGACCTGCTCAGTGACAACATCAATGGCAACATATGGGGGAGATTCAGTGGTGACAGCAGAGATGAAGACTTCCCGGTCTACCTTGTTTTAAGTCCATCCATGGGCATGATGCCAGGGGAGGAGGGGGGGGGGGGTGACAGGAAGATGGGGAAGTGGTCAATCTACACACGTCATCATGTGCTCTCCAGTGGATAGATGGGAGAAGGACAGGACTGCAAGCTGAGAGATCAATGGCCTAATATGTGCCATGTGCCACACTGAAATGTGTGGGGGCACCCGTACTTACGAGGCAGAGGTCAAGGTCGAGTTGTGACAGTAAATTTTCGACCTCCCTATATCGGCCAGTAAGCATGGTGCCACCCCACTATGGGTTATGTGCGTTAGAATCTCTCAGGGAGTTGATCAATCAGTGCAGTCAATAAGTTCAGGGGTACTGCACCGTCTGGAGGAAGATACACGTTGCAAACAGTTATTTCCTGTGTCGTCCTTATCCTGACAGACACAGCTTCAAGAGGGGTTTGAAGGGGCACAGGTTCACTGAATACTGAGTTCAGAATCTACATGCAAACTCCACCTGACACTATTACATTCACTACAGTTCCCATAATATCCCTTGTAGCCACAGAGGGCAGGAGTCCACATTGCTCGGAACCAGGTTTCATGGAGGACAATGCAGATAGCAGGTGTAAAGCTGAACAGTTGCAATAGCTCAGCCAAGTGGTGGAAAAAAATGCCGCAATTCCGCTGGAGGATTACGTGATCAAGAGACTGGGAAGGTATGAAACACTCAATGGGGCAGTCTACGCCTTAAGGTCACCTGCTGCCACCAGATGAGTACCTGTGCCATCGACATCCATTGTGTCTGAGGGCCCAGGGAGATCTAGGTCACCAGTGGATGCCAGAAGCTACACCACATCTTCAGAGACAGAGCTTGTACATAGTGGTGGTGGTGTGGGTGCCACCACAGTGCCTTGGTTCTTGAGAGTCTTTTTTTTTAGGTTTCTCTCGCTGCTCCTTAGGTTTGTCTGGCTGGGAGGGCTTCACTGACTCAGTCTCAGGGACTGAGGAGGACCGTGAAGCCCTATGACTAGCTACCTGTCATTGCTTCAGCCAATGGTGGGTGTCAGCTTTGCCATTGGTAGGAACCTGGAAAGGGAGTGACCCAAGGAATCCATTCCTTGTGAGAGAAGCCATAGAAGGCTTACACTTCTCCGGCTGAGAAGTGCAAACTGACTTCCCCGATGGTTGTGGAGGGGGAGGGGGGTGTTGCTCCTGAATTAGGTTGTGCAGGAACAACAGGGAGGGTGCCCCCCACGAGCAAGGGG
Source organism: Schistocerca cancellata (assembly GCF_023864275.1). Classification (NCBI taxonomy): domain Eukaryota; kingdom Metazoa; phylum Arthropoda; class Insecta; order Orthoptera; family Acrididae; genus Schistocerca; species Schistocerca cancellata. The sequence goes on along the minus strand of NC_064629.1, from coordinate 777,368,523 downwards.
GCAGGTGGAGTCCGACGGCTCTAAGAGCCAACTGTATGTGGTGGAACGGAAGACATTCTGGGGAATACAACTTGCCCCCCCCCCCCCCCATGCCCACATGTTTAAACCTTAGTCCAAAATGTGCCCTCCCCTAACCTATGTGTTAAAGTTCACCAGTGTGTGGCGGTTCAGACCCTCCACCCAAGCCTATGTACAGATGCCAATCATCTGATTTCCGCTCTCACTCTTCTCTTTTGCTGCCACTGCTTCTCTCTCTCTCTCTCTCTCTCTCTCTCTCTCTCTCTCTCTCTCTCTCTCTCTCTCTCTCGTTTTAAAGCATTATTTAGTTCCTGCACTATAATGAGTATATTATGGATTGCCAAGTCTATTTAGATGAAAGACCTTGTTAAAAGGCAATGCTGAGTGAAACTATGACGCTAATTCTTAGATGCTGACATTTATGTATAATATATCGCTGAATGTTCAACAGTGTCAGAGGAGCAGGTGCTAATTCTGCCTTCAAGGATGGCACATGTTTCCATCTAGGATGACCTCAAAAGAATGGTATTTTACTGTTCACAGTCTAAAGGATTGTTTCCATTGTGTCTTGTACTTCTTTCATGAGCCTCTTCATAATTTTTATTGTAATCACTTGTGAAAGTATTCCAACTGGCTCTTTACAATGACTAATGTGATAAACTATCATTAGGTTGTAGGACTGGCACTGATACAATAATCGGGTAATTTCCACCATTACAAGGGTGTCCCACTGGATCATATCTGTTTACATATACATGCCACAAGCCATCATACAGCACATGGTGGAGGGTATCTTGACCACTACTAGCCACTTTTCCTGTTCCACTAACAAATGGAGCATGGGAAAAACAACCGTCTATATGCTTCCATACAAGCAGTAATTTCTCTTATCATCGTGGTCCTTGTGCATAATGGATGTTGGTGCTGCAAAGTTAGGCTACGGATTGTCAAATCTATTGCAGAATAGGAGCCATAGATGGTGCCATGTGTTGGGACTCCCAAGTTTATTAGGCAGAGATCAACAGCTGAGAATAATCTCTCTAGTGGTGGTCAGCTATTAGTTGTTCCACTGCCCCGCAAGTGATTATGTCCATTAAAATCTCCCACTAAAATTGAAGTTGGGCCTAACTGTTTAAGTTCTCCATCTATCTGTACATAATATCTCTGTCAGGGGAAAGTAGATGGTACACATTGGCATCATTATGTTCAACTGTATTCTAAGGTCTATCACTTCAAGCTTACTGTTCATAGGTAATTTTTCCACTGAAGGTGTTTGACTAATGTACAAGACATCTCCAGATGCTCATTCCATGTTCAATATATTTTTGCCACATATGTTATACCCTTTTAGGAGAAGGAAGATGATCTTCAAAAAATCTTGAGCCTTGTATTGCTATACATATTGTGGGATAATTTGTGATTGTCAAATTTCTCCCACATGGAGATAGCAGCCATTGCATTTCCAATGTAAGATAACTGAGAAGGTAATCAGCAAAGATGTAGGTGATACATGTTGAGCTGAAGTGTTTTCCAATCCCACCTGTGTGGTTCACATAATGTCCACAGCTTATTCTGCTGTCTAAGAGTGTTCCCATTCCACCGGAACCGACAAATTAATTCTTTGCTTTGTTCTTTTCTTGTCCTCTCTCTCTCTCTCTCTCTCTCTCTCTCTCTCTCTCTCTCTCTCTCTCTGCTGTTTTCCTTCAAGTAATTGGGTAAGAAGATGACATTTCTTTGGTCCAACATCTCGGTCTCTTAACAACTAGTATTTGACTGAACATCAATTATATTTGAAGCTGTGGAGTACGTCTTCCTCTCTTGTACTGTTGTAGGTATATGAAGAGTCTCCCGATGTCTCTGCTGGGAGGCTCCTGCTGGCTCTGTAAGACAAATTCAAGACAGGTGGTGATAATGTTCATAATTTTTCTTGTTATTCAAGCGATTTAGGAGTTACTTTGTGTCAGGAAGTAGATGGACAGGAGCACCCTATTGAATACACTTCACAGTAGTTCAATAATGCTAAAGAAATTACTCCGCTACGGAGAAGGAAATACTCAGCGATTTTTCGAATTGGGTACTTTCGTTATTACCTCTATGGTAGATGGTTTAATGTGGAAGCCGATTACGCAGCACAAGTGGCTTTTAGGATGTAAAGATCCAATGAGTAGATTGTTCATATGGGCCTTGCAGTTAAGCAAGTTCAATTATGATGTAGTATATCGTCTGGGAAGGTCGCACACTAATGCCGAAGGACTCGGCTGTAAGTTACGCACTATGGAATTCATAGGCATTGACATAAGTGAACAAAGGACAGCACAAAGCGCTGACCTTGACTGTCAGCAATTTGCTAAACAGCAGCAGTTCTGCACAGAGGACTGAGTATTCAATGTGCTCAAAGGACAGATCTTAATCACCACAAAATTAAACTACAGAGGTTACTGGAAGCTGATAAGCCCTTCCAAATTGGACATCCTAGGACCCCTAGCACAAACACCAACAGGGGATCCTTAAATATGAACCATCATTGAACATTTTTCTCGTTACTCCTCCATAATAGCTTTACCAGACCAGCAAGCCACAATAGTGGTCCAGGCACTAGCCAGCCATTGGATACTTCAGTTTGGAACACCTGAAACCATAATCATGTATCAGGGCACAAATTTCATGTCAGAGTTAATGTAGCAGCTATGCAGGCTGTTGCGCATTAAGAAATTACAGATGAGTGGTCTGCATCCTGGAGCTAACAGTCGCACGGAACAAGTCCACACCACAATTTCAAAAATGTTGAGATTTACATAAATTCCCAGCATAACTGGGACATCCTATTGACCTGCGTCGTCACTGCATACAACTCAACTTCACCAGGGCACAGGATTATCCCCATATGAAGTAATTTTTGGACAAGATGCCATCCTCCTCTGCATTTTGCAAAGCCCCACCACAATGAGGTACCTCCTCAGTGAAGGATTTCGCTAGGTGAGTGACACTTATCTGGAGCCAAGTACAAAAACTGAATACAAAGCCTTTAGAGAAACAGGAAAGGGCACATGAAGTGAAAGCAGTGTTATGTAAGTACCATGTGGGTCAATGGGTTATGTTAACAAATTCATGGGGGAATGTGCTGAAGGGGAAAATAAAGTTTGTGTCACAATATAATGGCCCTTACCAGATAATAGAGATGTCAATGGCTAAAGTTAAATTGCAGCTCCCCATCTGGTGATATAGACAATTTGCCTCATGTGATCCCAGGGGGCAAACTAACTGCAGACAAGGAGGAGAAAAAGAAAGAAGCAACGTGAAGGAAACAGGATAATAGGTCGAATCACCAGTATATGCTAAACCCCAGAGCAGGGATGTGTGCTGACATTAGAATTTTCTTTCCACTTACCAGCTACAATAATGGGGACCATAGTCATCAGTATGGTCCATCCCTTAATTTATGTACCTGACCTACCTTCTTCGGTTTTGCCCTCCCGTACACCTTCTGTTTCTTGATGATACCATTGACGAGGACCTGCTCACTTCTCTAGATCAGACAATTGCTATCCAGCATGTTTGTGTTACCATGGACTATCTCTCAGAGCACGTGAAAAGTTACAGAAGTAAGCAGCAACAGCAATTGGTACTCACTGCTTCATCAACATCAGCCTCTTGTATATTCCTTGTGGTAATCAGAGTTATGCATTTCTCGTTCAAGAGAAGAGCTGCCCAAATTCCGCCCCTCTCAACCTTCAGCATATGGGTTCAAACTGATAAGAATGGCACACCCCCTGACAAGGCAGTGTAATGACTGAACAGACATTAAGTCAAAGACTAAGTGTGCTCCAGGACTGTAAGGGACAATTGTGTATAGGAGGGAGAACTGTAGTGTAATTAGTAGTGACAAGATACAATATATGGTTTCATAGAAAGTGTACTGTGTAAATATTATACAAGTCCAGTATTGTTAGAGGGTTCAAAGCCATATAGAGTCAGGTGTAAATAGATGTAGAGGCAGAATTTAGAAGAGGAGGTGCAGAGGGTTGAATGATTACAATGATTAAGTTAGTCAAAGGTAGTAGTTTTACAGTGTTGAAGTTAATTAAAATGTAAAGAATACTGGGAGCCAGAAATCTTATGTGTGTTACATTCTGTTGTGCAATTCTATGCTACGATACCACGGCACAATTAGGTTCAAAATGGCTCTGAGCACTATGGGACTTAACATCTGTGGTCATTAGTCCCTAGAACTTAGAACTACTTAAACCTAACTAGCCTAAGGACATCACATACATCCATGCCCGAGGCAGGACTCGAACCTGCGACCGGAGCGGTCACGCGGTTCCAGACTGAAGCGCCTAGACCACACGGCCACACCGGCCGGCGCACAATTAGGTCAGCGGAGCACCAAGTTAAGCAACATGAAGGACAGTGCTGTGTCACTGCTCAGCGGAGGATGTGACAAGAACCAGTTCACTGCATGCCAGATTGTCAACATCGAGGGCAGTAATCGGGTCAGTTATTCCAGCTGGGCAACACCAGAATATTCCACCGAGCTACTGCGGAAGAAGAACTGCAGACATCGGCAGCAGAAAGCCGTATTTAGGGACCGGCAGCCAGCTCGTCGGCACTGTCCCTCATAAGGCACTGGAGTGACACAGAGCCTGTGTCAGTGCTGCCATAAGTTTGGAGTCATGACTGCCATAGCAGTCATTGTAATAGTCACTGTCATAATGCAGGTCATCGCCTAGGAGGCACCAGAGTGACAACGCTGCCGTAACTATCGTCGGACGCCATCAACAGGCAGCTGCGTGTCATGGGAGTCATTGCTTGGGGTGCACTCTGGTAATGCACTATTGCTGTCGTCCTGGGATGCTGCTATCACAAATGCAGTAAGCAAGGCAGGAGCTGGGGACCCTAGCCCGCCAATACAGACAGCCGCGACTTGGAATGGTCACCCAGCTGGGGCACTGACCTCTCCCACTGTCGTCATGTCCCCCAGTCCCGATCAAAACAGATGCCAGTGGCGTGAGGTTCCAGCCACCGCAGTACAACCCAGTGAGGCCAGAGCACCGCTGTAGAGGCAGCAGATTTGAGTTACACCACAGCAGCTATAGAAACAGCAGCAAGCACCCTGGTGAGCGACTGCTGGCCCCCTTCGACGCCACCAACAATGTTATGAGCAGATGCAAACCTCACCCAGAGGGCCCACAAGTTATCAATAAATGATGTTATTCTGTCACCAGGAACCAACCGAGGACACACCCCCACCATCCTCTTCCTCACACCCAGCAGAGAACCCACGTCTGGATCTGGCGCCGGGTAGTGGAGTCCCATGCCAGTTAACGTGGCCTGTGGACACTGGTATCACAAGGGGGCATTTACACTGTTGGCGGGATATGAAGTGCCTCTGTGTATCAGCTGGGAGGCTCCTGCTGACTGTGTTAGACCGAAGTTCAAGACTTCCGCCATCCGTCCTGGTACAAACCAGGTACCGAGGGAAAGTTTTCAAGCCAAGCCAGCGAGCTTGACCCTCCTCCCAGGGGGTGGCCAGAGAGGGGAAGGCCGAAGAATCAGAAGGAGGACTGTCACATCTGCTACCACTCCTAGAGCTGGCCACAGAACGGCCCAGATGGTGAGGCTTTTGTCGCTTCATGCGCAAGGCTTCCACCCTAGTACCACCCACTCCGATCAGGGGCTCGCCCCGTAGGCGCCACCCATTCACAGCAAGGGCCATCTGCCACAGTGGCCATTGCCAGGAGTTCTGGTGCCCCAAAGTGACGAGCATCGACTCCTGGGCAAACATGAGGCATTAACAGCTCAGGTACTAGCAGTGTGATCCCTGTGGTTTCAGGGGGCTCAGCCAAGTGGGTACTTAACAGCCCCACCACACGGACTGGCTACCATGCTGGTGACCTAGCAAGAGGCGGGGCCAGGGTGCAAAGGGAAAGGGGAGGGGAGGGGAGGGGAACGTGCACCATGAAAGCTAGGTAGGGAGTTCATCCCTAAAAGGCTCACGCTGAACGGAAAATTTTGGGAATGGAAGTCAAACCCCCAAGGGGACCAGAAACACCGAAATGGAGATTGAAACAGCGAACTAAACACTAGCACAGACCAAAACAAAGCCAGGAGGATAGCCAGACTTAAATAAAAAAGTCCACTAAGAGGGGAAAAAAGGGGGCAGGGGCAAAGGAGTAAGGATACAGAGGGAGAGGAACAGGGATGGTATTGCAGCCTGGAAAGGAAAGGAGACTGCAATAGCTCAGGGCCCCATGCGCACCACACACGTACCCACAAAAGGACTGTGGGCCCCCTGGGGGGAAAGAGAGGGGGGAGGGGGGTGCTAGCTGTGAAGCAGGTGATTTCACCACCGGGGATGAAGATTTGGTGGCTTGTTGCACAGCTGGAGGAGGAGGAGATGGCAGTGAGGATGCTACTGTCATAGTATATGATTTTACAACTGCAATGCTGAATTTCAGGTCGCAAGTCTGCTTGGCTATGTCTTTCATGGAGCAAAATGTAGCAAGAACGGTGCTGCATGTGCCAGATGGTAAAATGCAGGGCTTTCGACTATCCAACAACTTGCAAGCGACAGGATAAGGTACTTTTTCGTTCACCCAGATCTCCTGGATGGCCCACTCATCTACATACATTGAACAATCACCGGATGAGGCTGCATAGTTGCCACTGCAATTGAGACTGTGGAGAGAAGGAGGCGGGCAACCACCCCATGAGCATCCCTACCACAAGCAACACATTTGGCCGTGTTTTGACTGGACATGCGAGTGTGGTTGTAACACACACTGGTAGCAATGCATCGGGTTTGGGACCTTCAGTCGGACCGTGGTGACTTCATAGCCTATTCTGATCTTTGATGGAAGTACTACAAGATCAAACATGAGGAACGCAGTGTGCGTAGGCACTATAGTTGCATCAACCTTTCTCATTACCCGATGGACAGCAGTGATGCACTGATCAGACAGTTAAATTTTGATTTCACCCTCTGTCAGACCATCAAGCAGCCAAGTGCAAATAACTCTACGCAAACAATTCAGTGTTCAATGGGCCTCAACACAAACAAAACAGCAGTGGAGGAGCGAAGCTGTAAGCAGTTGTTGAGCTTCTTGAATATCGCAACTGGTTTCCAGAAGCAAAGTTCGATTATGTAAATGACAGTGGGATTTCACAGAGCCTGCAACTGCATCGACACCTTTCTGAATAATAAACAGATTAACCACAGCAAAGGACTGACCTCCACGAGGAACCGAGGTGCAGCTGGGAGATTCTTTGAATCTGCAGCCTCATTCCGTTTACTTTTAGTAGACCAAGATGGCGATGGGCTCACCGCAAAAAAATTCCCACGATTTCCAATATCTCCAATGGCATGCTCCTTACAACTGCCCCCCTCCCTCCCTCTCTCAGAGGGGGCTAACCTGCTTTAGGTGAGACTTCACACCTCTGGCCACACCTCCCAAACATCTGCTAGAGGGACCAATTGGCAAATTGGGAAGATAACAGGTCAGACAACTGTCCCTCCCTGAGCCTGGCCTCTACCAGGGGCCACATGCAAAACCAACCTGTCGACCCACAGCTGGGAATTGTGTGTTACCCAGTCACCTGTTACACGTCAAATGCATGGGCCGGCCTTCAGGAGCACACAGGGAGGAGGTAGAAACGCAGAAACCTCAAACACCGAAGCAGAGGGAGAGTAGGAGATGGAGAACAGAGAAAGAAAGAAAAAACAAATGAGGGACTGTTCTGATGTAATGCTATTAAAACTTCAGAGCCCATTCCCAAAAATACCCTAGACATGTTCCCCAAGGGAGCAGCAAAAGAATAGCGGGAGGAGACATGCAGCACAGAAAGGGAAGAGGTGCTGCTAAGCCTGGGGCCCCGTGGTAGCCAAACACGGACTCACCAGAGAGTGGTGAGCCCCTGGGAGAATTGCATCTACCTGACTGCCTTGACTCAAAGCTTTTAGTATGTCATGTGACAAAAGTGTAAGTAAGGTTTCGTGTGATCGATGCTTTCATAATCCACACCAGTTAACATGGAGTAAGTCATTCAGTTCCAGGTACCTCATTAGGTTTGAGCTCAGAATATATTCCGTGGTGCTACAACAAACTGATATCAAGAATAATGGACAGTTTTTCCGATCACTTCGACCACCCTTCTTGTAAACACATGCGACCAGTGCTTCCTTTCAATCACTGGAAACTTTTTTTTTTTTTGTTCAATTTATCTATGATGGATTATAGTTAACAGAGGGGCTAACTCAGCCACAAATTGGACGTAGAATTCCTTAAGGATTCCATCAGGCCCTAGGACTTTCTTCAACTTTGCCAATTTCAACTGTCTGACACCAGTATCTATTTCACTCATCTTTTCAGTGGTAAAATAATTAAATTAGGGCAATAATCTTGGGTTACCCTTTGTAAAGGAACATTTGAAAACACTTAAGTGATTTTGCTTCGCTACTCTCCGAGTTCCTACCATGCCCATTAGTCTGTTTCTTTGTATTTTTCTTTACAGCGACTGTCACGGAGGGGTCCCTCCTTTTTCACTGGGTACATGTGTATCCAGTGCTTGTCAACTACACTACTGGCCATTAAAATTGCTACACCATGAAGATGACTTGCTACAGACGCGAAATTTAACTGACAGGAAGAAGATGCTGTGATATGCAAATGATTAGCTTTTCAGAGCATTCACACAAGGTTGGTGCCGGTGGCGACACCTACAACGTGCTGACATGAGGAAAGTTTCCAACTGATTTCTCATACACAAACAGCAGTTGAACGGCATTGCCTGGTGAAATGTCGTCGTGATGCCTCGTGTGAGGAGGAGAAATGCATACCATCACGTTTAAGACTTTGATAAAGGTCTGATTGTAGCCTATCGCGATTGCGGTTTATCGTATCGTGACATTGCTGCTCACACTGGTCGAGATCCAATGACTGTTAGCAGAATATGGAATTGGTGGGTTCAGGAGGGTAATACGGAACACCGTGCTGGTTCCCAACAGCCTTGTATCACTAGCAGTCAAGATGACAGGCATCTTATCCGCATGGCTGTAACAGATTGTGCAACCACGTCTCGATCCCTGAGTCAACACATGGGGACATTTGCAAGACAACAACCATCTGCACGAACAGTTCGACGACATTTGCAGCAGCATGGCCCATCAGCTCTGAGACCACGGCTACGGTTACCCTTGACGCTACATCACAGACAGCAGCGCCTGTGATGGTGTACTCAACGACGAACCTGGGTGCACCAATGGCAAAACTTCATATTTTTAGATGAATCCAGGTTCTGTTTACAGCATCATGAAGGTCGCATCCGCGTTTGGCGACATCGCGGTGAACGCACATTGGAAGCGTGTATTTGTCATCGCCATACTGGCGCATCACCTGGCATGATGGTATGGGGTGCCACTGGTTGGAACAGTGGACGTTACATTTCAGATGTGTTACGACCTGTGGCTCTACCCTTCATTCGATCCCTGCAAAACCCTACATTTCAGCACGATAATGCACGACCGTATGTTACAGGTCCTGTACAGGCCTTTCTGGATACAGAAAATGTTCGACTGCTGCCCTGGCCAGCACATTCTCCAGATCTCTCACCAATTGAAAACGTCTGGTCAATGGTGGCCGAGCAACTGGCTCGTCACAATACGCCAGTCACTACTCTTGATGAACTGTGGTATCGTGTTGAAGCTGCATGTGCAGCTGTACCTGTACACTCCATCCAAGCTCTGTTTGACTTAATGCCCAGCTGTATCAAGGGCGTTATTATGGCCAGAGGTGGTTGTTCTGGGTACTGATTTCTCAGGATCTATGCACCCAAATTGCGTGAAAATGTAATCGCATGTCAGTTCTAGTATAATATATTTGTCCAATGAATACCCATTTATCATCAGCGTTTCTTCTTGGTGTAGCAATTTTAATGGCTAGTAGTGTATTATTTTAAACTTTAGCCATAGTTCCTCTGCATGCTCCTCTCCTGTGTTGAAGATTTCAAGTTCCTCAATGAGAAATGACTAGACCTGTTTTTTTTATCTAGTTTACTGAACATGTAGATATTTCTACTTGTCCTTTGTACTTTGGTAATCACTGTTGCCACAACCGAGTCATGGTCATTAATACCAGATTCAATGTGGACATCCTCAAAGAAGTCAAGTCAATTTGTTGCCATTAGATCTAACGCTGTTCCATCATGAGTGGTGTCTCGAGCTATCTATTCTACGTAGTTTCCAGAGAAGGCATTTAGTAAAGTTTCACACAGTAACATGTCACACCCACCACTAACAAAACTGTAATTTTCAAAACTGACTGTTGGATGATTAGAAGTTCCAGCAATGATTACAGTATGACTTGGGAAGTTATGAACAAGCAAATTGAGGCCTGCTCTAAAGTTTTCACTTACATCAGGAGTTGAATCTGACAGAATGAACCAATTACCATTTTATGCTCCAACTGTCACAATGAGCCTTGCCCAAACAATCTCGCATGCAGCCTCAATTTCTATCTCTGTGGATCTGAGTTTCTTGTGTACTGCGACGAATACACTATCTTAATTTCCCCACTAGCCTAGCCTTTCAATATACACTTAAATGTTCCCTAAATCTCACTGCCATTAATTTCAGGTTTCAAACCACTTTTGTCACCTAGTATTATGTGAGCTTCAGTTTTTTTTCAGAAGCACTTCAAACTTTGGCACTTTGTTGCAAATGGTTCCGCAGTTAATACGATTTAGGGACCATTTTCCACATAGGGTACCGTGTTCTGACTGTCTCGACTGTGCTCCAACTGTGTCATGAAGCACGGGATCATGACTGAACTCTGCCTATTCACTTTGTAAAGGTGTCTAGCACCTCGTTTCAAAGATGACAGGTGTGCAGTGAGAATACAGTATGTCATGTGGGAATTATATCAAGGCACTGGTATGTCAACTGCTGGCAGCTGTTCGGTGTTCAGCTCTTTCCGGCTTCGCCCGAACTGCTATGACTCTCTCTTAAATACACAGGTAATGTCTGACCTCATACTAGGCTCTGCATGTTTTTTGTAAACATGGATGAGGAGAAACTTCCTGGCAGATTAAAACTGTGTGCCGGACCGAGACTCGAACTCACAGAAGAGCTTCTGTGAAGTTTGGAAAGTAGAAGACGAGATACTGGCGGAAGTAAAGCTGTGAGGACAGGGCATGAGTCGTGCTCGGGTAGCTCAGTTGGTAGAGCGCTTGCCTGCGAAAGGCATAGGTCCCGAGTTCGAGTCTCTGTCCAGCACACAGATTTAATCTGCCAGGAAGTTTCATATCAGTGCACACTCCACTGCACAGTGAAAATCTCATTATGGATGAGGAGCTTGTAATATTTGCTTAGCAGCACCCAGAATTCTACAATGAGGTGCATATAGATTATAAAATGCTCTTGTCAAAGACAATATATGGAGCAACATTGGTAAGAAGTTTAACAAATCCAATTAGTAGATGTTTTGTTTCCTATTCCCGTTACCTTTTGTGTATTTGCTGAAGGTATCAGTAGTAATATTTTTCACATTCAGCTATAATTTTGCTTACATGTAGGTGATGAGTGCAGAAGCAAACAGGCACTACGCATGTTGTATTTTACTGGAGCTTGTACTAGACACAACCACATCTAGCCAGTCTGCAAAGAAGATAAAGAAACAGAGACAAAGATGAAAAGCTGTTTTTAATTCTGTTTCCTCAAAACTGTGAGACTTTGGAATGTTCAAAGTTCCTTATATGATGATGTAAATGGAGAAGAAAATGAGGATATTGGTGCAGGTCCAGCCACAGTTGATCGCAGCACTTCCTCTCCTGCAATCTCTATAACATTACGGCATGCTGGCCTGATGAACAGAAGCCAAGGGTCTTCAATCTCAGGAATAATGGATTGCATTATTTCTTGAAGTTAGTAAAATTCATTCTAATGTACTTAAAAGAATTTCACAGGATCATCTGTAAGCCTGTTAAGTATCATGTGAAATTCTCCCTCTTCTCTAGCTCTGAATAGAGGGTGAATCCATTAACGACATTTCTTTCTTTCGCATTCTTGTTTTCTCCTCAACAAAACTAAATAAGTCCCAAGAACCACAACAACATCCTTATCCACTTGCTCCATTTGTGCCCGAGCACGGTTCGCAAATGGTGTGTTATGCAGGAACGCAGGTGATGCAACACAGCAGAAACGAAGTCTGAACACAGCGCCCTATGTGGAAACTGCCCTTAATACTCCCATATGTGTGGAGCATTCTTTTGGATCTTACACTTATACTTCTGGGTCTCACAGTTGTCGTTATTTGGACTCAATAGAGCATCGCCTAATCTATTGCCTTGTATGCATCCCACACACAGCCAGCCACCTGGGCACAGCTGGTAATCCTTTGAAGGGATTAAATGGCAGTCCAGTAATTCTAATCTTTTTCATTCACTCATGTCACCAATTTATTTCAAATTTTGAAAATTTCTGATCCCACTTGAATTTAACATGCACATATGACACTTGTCTACAATGGAAAACTTATAACATTTGATGGTCAATGCTGGACATCAATTTTGTAATGTTGTACAATATGATTCTCAAAAAGAACTCATAAATTGTCTTTGAAGATGGGAAGATTTCAGAGCGTGAACGGTTGAGTCAATAGTAGTAGAGTGTCTAGCGCTGATGTTTTGTAATCGTAAAGCCACTGGTTCAAATGTAACTAGGAACTTCTTTCTTTACTTTTATTCAGATTTTATACACGTTGATAAATGAAAATAATAACTAACAATACTGGATTATAAGTTTAATAGAAATACCTTTTCTCTCTTTAATTACCAGTCATATGAAATAATTAAAATTTGATACACGCATACAGTATTAGATTATTAGATGAAAACATTAACAGTAAACAAGCAAAAATGTTCCCAAAGATTAACAACTTTGCCAATCTAATCAAAAATCCAAGCAATTGTATAATTACTACCATGAAGGATGAGACGTAGAATGGTTGTTTATCCATGAACCCTGGCCTACAAGTACAAAGAAGTACACTTTCCCACAGAGGAAATATACTGCCCGCACCATTCCTTCTTCTTGCATTTAATCAGGTAGAGGGCTTTTGCACAGACACCCTTAAAATATGAGGGTAGTCTGAAGGATGTCACTTAACACACTGAGGGCCCTCTTATAGTCCTGAATAGCTTTTGCGTGGACTGGCCCACCATGATACTGACTGCCAGTGGTGGGACTTATAGAAAGTTCAAACGATGAGGGTGAAAAATGTTCAAATGTGTGAATATCTAAGGGACCAAACTGCTGAGGTCATCAGTCCCTAAACTTACACACTACTTAAACTAACTTATGCTAAGAACAACACACAACACCCATTCCCAAGGGAGGACTCGATCCTCCGGCGGGAGGGGCGCGCAGTCAGTGACATGGCGCCTCTAGCCGTGCAGCGATGAGGGTGACTGCAGTGGTGGTGTTCTTTGGAAAGCCCAAACATCCCCAAAAATTGATTGCTGTCACGAAGTTCATCATACAGTGACTGTTCTAGCAAAATCATGGGACTGTGGGAAAAGATCAAGACTGACAACCAAATAGGTGCCATGAGCTGCACTAAAATGGGCAAGGGCACCAGGATTGAGAGAACAAACGATAAGTGATTTAATTAGTTACATTTCTACATATGATTTGAATGATTCTCTTATCAAAATGATTTGCAACGTGTCAGTTATCAGGATATGTAGATATGATTAGTTTTAACACTAATTATCACATTTTTAGCAGTCGTGCAACTATACTTAAAAACTAGTTGTTTCTCTTATTTCATAACCTATCAATATTTGAACAGAAATTTGTCATGGAATAGGGGTTGTCCACAAGAAATGATTTTGAGTCAAATTTAAAACTTGCTCTGCTACCTGCCGAACATATGTTATTTGGTAAATGATCAGAAACTTTTGTTGCTGCATACCGAACTTCATTAAATGTCTAAGACAAGGTTCACAGCTATGTTGCTGAAAATATCACGTGATCATGTAAAGAAAAGCTTCAGGTGATTGGAAAGTCGAAAAGACATTAACGTTTTAAAAACATTCACTCTCTATCTGAAGTTTTCATGAACTTTGCAAGATCTTGGATGACATCTGACTTTTTGAAAAATGGTTGAACATGAAAATGAATGAGACTAGTTTGCTGTGTCATCACTTAACAAAGCTCTCACTGTGTAAAAAACTGCACAAAATCTTATTTTCAAGGAAGAGTTTAATAGAAATAACAATAATGAGATGTTAAACCTAATGCATTAATTAATGCAAACACACATCTTAAATGCAAACAGATATAACTGATTACCTTAACTAGGACAGTATACTGTAGTATACATTATTGTACTGAATTAAAAGGTAACACAACTGCTAAAAACTAAACACTAACTTTGCTGTGAGTGTAGAAAACTAAAAATTAAATTCCAATATGTGTAATTTTTTCAAAGTGCAGAAGTGGAATAATAGTGTACTCATTACTGATTTTTGTGGTTGTGTGTGTGTGTGTGTGTGTGTGTCAGATTTTCAATGTTTTAGGTACAATACATCACATTTGCACCACATCTTTTAAAGAGAAAATTTAAGCCTTCGTCTAATTTATGTACATAATACTGTATTTTCATTTTGGTATTGTTGATTAATTTTTGTAATACAGTAATTGGGATAAAGTTGTGTTATTCATGACTACTATGCTATACAGCACTTTCAATACATTTTTAACATGTTTGACAGTTGATTCATTATCTATGGCCACATTCGACATTATTGAACATTTTACATCATTGCTATCCACATGACATTGGTACCCACATGGCGGCCACAAGTGAACATTACATATTATTCTTACTGCTTGCTTTCATGCAATCAACACTTTCTAAGTGATGAGTTACCCCAGAAAGTTATTTCTTAAGACATCACATTACAGCCAATCTACACATTGAGCCATTATTAAGGGAAAAGAAAGAAGAATTTGGAGTTGAAATTCAAGTTCAAGCAGAAGAAATAAAAACTTCGAGGTTTGCCAATGACATTTTGATTCTGTCAGAGACAGCAAAGAACTTGGAAGAGTAGTTGAATACAGCTGATGGCATCTTGAAAGGAGGATATAAGAGAATCGTCAATAAAAGCAAAACAAGGATAATAGGATGTAGTCTTATTAAATCAGATGACACTGAAGGAATTAGATTAGGAAATGAGACACTTAAAGTAGCAGATAAGTTCTGCTATTTGGGCAGTAAAATAATTGATCGTGGAAGTAGAGAGAAGATAAAATGTAGACTGGCAATGGCAAGAAAAGTGTTTCTGAAGAAGAGAAATTAGTTAAAATCAAATATAGATTTAAGTGTTATGAAGGTTTTTTTAAAGGTATTTGTCTGGTGTATAGCCATTTTTGGAAATAAAACACGGATGATAAGCAGTTTAGACGAAAAACGAATAGAGCCTTTTAAATGTTCTGTTACAAAAGAATGCTGAAAATTAGATGGGTCAATCGTGTAACTAATGAGGTACTGAATAAAATTGGGGGAGACAAGAAATGTGTGGCACAACTTAAAAGAAGGGACTGGTTTATAGGACATTCTGAAACATCAAGGGATCACCAATTTAGTACTGTAGGTAATAGGAGAGGGGGTAAAAATTGTAGACAGAGACAGAGATGAACAAATGAAGCAGATTCTGAAGGATGTAGGTTGATGTAGTTATTTGCAGATGAGGCTTTCACATGATAGAGTAGCACGGAGAGCTGCATCAAACAGTCTTTGGACTGAAGAAGAAAAATATGCAAAATATGTTCTTAGGAGGCAGACTCGTTTCCAAGACTTGCAATTATAAAAGGAGCAAAAGTAGCTGAATGTAATTGTTTGAGAAGATCAGTACTACATTTCATCCAGCTCCACTTTTCATCAATAACTACACTCAAAAGTTTTGAGCATTCTATCCTATTCTGTGACTCCTGTTTATGTGGTACACCATTTGTTGGTACAAATACTTGTTGTGCAAAACTGAATATAGTTTGTTTTCTCAAAATTAAGAGAGTCCATTTTTAGAGAACCACTTAATAATGCTTTGGAAAATATTAACAATATCTTCTGTTGTTTGCTCTCTGATGTGGTCTTTTGCAACACGAGAAATATATGAAAAGGTACCAATTCTGCCTGTTGAATGTTAAGTGGAAGGTCCTACATCTACATCAGGAATACAAGTGGATCCAAAATTTAACCCTGTGAGACTCCCTTTCCAATTTCTCCCCAGTCACTAAAATTTCCTACCTTTCCAACATTATTTCATTCATGCAGCATGACTTCTTGCATTCTGTTGTCACATATGACAAACCAGCTACACTTAAAGAAAGCCATCAGTCCAAAAAACTTGATATTTTCTAAGACAGAAACATTACCTACACAATCAAATGCCTTAGAAGGAGCACAAAGAAGGCAGCTGGTCAAACATATGGCTCCTATTAAACAACACCCCTTAGGGGGTGGTGTGCACTGAAATCCCCAATTATGAGAAAAGAAGGGGGTGGGGCTGTTGGATTAAGGTGGCCATCTCAAAAGTAAATAAGGGCTGTGCACAGAATTATATAGACATTTCAAGTGGCAACTACTGGGGTCATTAGCTGCCTCTGTGGTATAGAAGGGAACTCATTTACTGTTGGCATCTGCACAGACCAACATGAAGACCTCTGCAGTTGCCTGTGCAGTTTGACAGAAGGCACGCAAACCTCTAAGGATTTGTGAACGGCCATGTGAAATACATTTCTTGGAGCACCATACCAATGTAGCTGGGGGACATTATTCCGACAAGGGAGAAATCATGTATGGGATTCCCCAAGGCTCAATTTTAAGTCCACTACCATTCCTGATATATGTAAGAAATAAGCTGAAGTCTAGATCACGGCCGGCGACAGTCACAGCAGTGGTTATCTACTGCTCAAAGGTTGGCAACACACCAGTTTTGCATCACCATTGGAATGACAATCAACAAGAGGCAATGTAGGCCTAGCAGCGAAATTAAAAACATTGTCTTGTTTGTGTTTTTCGGAGTATTAGCGAGTTTCAAGAGACATATTTTGCAATTACGGCAGTGTGTGTTATAAAGTGGACTTATTTACATGATTTAGTTCTGCACAATGACATCATCCATTGGTGCATGTCTTACTGACTGACTGAAACAGAAATGTTATCAAATGTGGCAGTGAAATTACTTTAAGGGTCAAAGGTTTGTGTGGATAGAATCTCCTGCAAAGTGCAGCAAAAAGCTGCCACTTTGAGCAAGTGGATCAACATTTTTTAATTCAGTCATGGAAGAAGGTAGGTGGATAAATGTTTATTAGTAATTAAGTTGAGCGTTTGATATATTAACATACATTATCTACCAACCTTATTCCATGCTTTAATTATAAAACATTGATCCACTTGCCTTCTCCAATGATTTAATTAAAAAACATTGATCCACATACTCATTACACTCTCAGATTGATTGCATAGCAATACAGAGCACAGAAATATTTCACTGCTTTTTCAAACATATCATGGGTTGCGATACTGCCCTTTGTGTGCGGCTACTAGCAGACTTTAAATAGTTGCAGCTCAAACAAAAAGCAATTAAATTTATAATTTTCACCTACAGTAATGTTTCACTTTTTCTTCTGAATATATAATTTTGAAACATGTCGTCAGCCTGTTGCTCTCTTATTGGCTGCGTAAAAGAAACAGCAAACACACCTGTTGCTCCCATCATATCTCACAGTAAGCACTGACAAATTCCTGCATGAAACACACACATACACTACTGGCCCTATTCTAGATTTTTACCTAAGCCATTTTCCGTTTAATATACAATAAGCAGAATTAGTTCTTTTTGTGGGTGACATTAGTAGCGTAGATCAATCCGAGCGTACATACAGCAACAGAAGAAATGGTAAACAACGTTCTTTCAAGTATCACTGACTAGTTTTCTGCGAAGGGTCTCACCCTCAATTTAAAAAATACAACATATTCGGTTCTGAACACCTAGGGGTATTACACCAATAATAAGTGCAACACATGGTGAGGAAATAACAAATAGGGTGGGAACTTCAAATTCTTAGGTGTCCACACCAATGAGAATTTAAACCAGAAAAAAGGACATTTTTGAACTCCTAAAACAACATTGTTCAGTCATATGTGCACTCAGAAGCACTGAATATCTTAGGGAGAGAGAAAGCAGAGAACAAATCAGTAAGCTGACATTTTACACATTTTCATTCAATGTCATATGGAATAAAGTTCTTGGGTAACTCAATATTTAGGAAGAAAGGCTTTATTTCTCAAAAATGTGCAACAAGAACAGTACTTTGTGCTCACCCACAATCATCTTCTAGACATATTTTTAAGAATATACTCAATCATCTGCATCAGGGACTAAAACTGACTTGTGAACTGCCAAGGTTCTCTTATGTACACAGATTGGCATCCGATTTGATAGATTATGTCATGCAGGCGCATAGAGAGTTGGTGCCCTCTACAGCCATAGATTTTGTTTACAGCACCATCCATCGCATCATGTGGGAAGTATTCCTTTGTGTTTCTTCCTTATCAAGTGCACACTTCCATACATTGCTAAGTGCCATGTTGAAGCTGTTTTCACAAAGTCTAATTTCAACTGTTTCTCTGATCACAGAGACCCAAAAGTTCAATGTGCGAGCAATTATTCTCATCTGTCCACACAAAATCTTGCGCTTCTTTATAACGTTGTGCTCTACCACCGCTGATTTATCAAAATGCCTGTATTTAAGATTATGATTATTCTGCTCAATGCAACAATCGGCAACCATCCGTACAGACTGTCACACGTAACTCTCACCACACTCACAAGGAATGTTACAAATTCCCGGCACACTCAGGTTGAGATTATCTTTAACTATTTGCAACATTTCTTTAATTTTTCTGGGTGGCTGGAAGACTGGTCTCATTTCTTGCCTGTTTAAGGTTCAACTTATGTTGCTAGTTGTTGCACCGCAGAATGGAAGCCATGCTGTGTGTTGATCCTCAGCCTGGTTGAACAGCATTCCGTCTTTGTTTTCTCAAGAGCGTTGATCTAATGCCATGGACAGAATATCCATTCCTTCTAACACTGTCTTCAGATGCTTAATCTCAGAACCAAGGTGGTCCTTGTTGTTTTTAGCATAGCTCTTTTCTGAGCTAATCATAAGAAAGTGGGTCTTCCTGGGGATTATGGGCGGGATTTAAAGAACGAACGCCTGGAGTGCCGCAAAAGAAGAAACTTAAAGCAGATGCAGTTCCATCTCAACATTTACCTAACTGGCATGGAGATTTACGTACAGCTGAAAACAGCCCTGAACCTGACAACGAGGTAAGCAAGCTGCTGTGTTATACTGATCAGTTAAATTAAGGTACTAATTTGTTAAGCTTTCTCTTCTCAAATGATTTATTGTTTGGTGAAAAAGTATCATTTTAGTACTAATTATTAATTGTAAATTAAACAATTAACAGGTTTTTTTTGTTCCTGTAGGATGTTCGTGAGCAAGCTCTATGTTAGCAGATGAGAGATGTGCACAAGAGAGCAATTGATACTTTGCAGTCTGTGTCCCCAAGGAAAAGGAAACTGGACCAAGACACAAATACAGTGCCTATTTGTGAACACACTGATTTGAAAGTGAAGGACGAAGAAATAAAAAGACTGAAATCAGAAATAGAAGTTCTTTATAAGAAAAATGCCGAGCTTGAAAGTAGCCTTAAAAAGTGTGAACAGCCCTGAAGAAAGCCAGTCCTGTTAGACGCGTGTTATTAAAGAAAGAAAGTGTCGTAAAGAGAGAAGAACAGAATCTTATCTAAGTGTTTCACTCCAGGACAAATTCACTATTTGTTACAAGGCAACAGACGTGTTAAATGGAGTGCTAAGGATATTGCCAATGCCCTAACTATGAAATCTCTTTCGCAAAAAGCTTATACATATTTGAGGAAGCGAAATATTCATTTGCCATATCGAGCAACACTTCAAAAATGGACTACGAAATTTAAGTGTAATCCAGGTATTTCAGAAGAAGTTTTGGCAATTTTGAAAACAAAGAGTCGTACATTTACTCCCATACAGAAGACAACTGTGTTGTGTTTCGATGAAATGAACATTGATGGTAGAATCTGCTATGCTGCTTCAAAAGACAGGATTTTAGGACCTCACACAAATGTTGTAGATGCAATGATTCATGGTTTGTTTTCATCTTGGAAGCAGCGGATTTATTACAATTTTGACGTTAAGTGAACTGTGGCCTGCTACTATATATAATATTAAAAATTGAAAATTCGGGACTATATGTTGTGGCTGTAACGTGTGATATGGGTGCAAAAAAACTCTAAAGTGCGGAATGAACTTTGTGTCAATATCTCAAAAACCTTTTTCAAAAATCCAGCACACAATGAAAGGAAAATCTGTTTTTTTTTTTTTTAAATGTGCCACATTTACTGAAGCTCCTTAGGAACCACTTTTTAGATGACGGGTTATCTCCTCCTGATGGAATTTGATAACCAAGAGTGTAATTAAGAATTTGTTAGACAGCCAGAAAGGCAATCTGAATGTAGTACATCACATTTCAGAAGCGCACATCAGTGTTACAGGGCGTGCTCGACAAAATGTTAGGATGGTAGCCTGCTTATTTTCACTCCGGCTAAAGCTCTCTTGCATGTTTTGGGAAAAGAATGGGAAAGCATGTTCTTTGATTTAGTAAACAATGTTTTTGACATTTTAAATTCTAGAACTCCCATTGATGATGTCACACCTTTATGTTGCGGATTTGGTCTGAATTTTAAAAGTCAAGAACACTTTAAAAAGGTTTCGCGATGTTTGCCATGACATGCGCTGTGGAAACAGGAAGAGTTCTTTGACATTTCAGAAGAGGTTTATAGTCTCAATCACATCCCTTCTAGGGTTACTCTAAGAGGTAAAGAAAGATAATGTGAAGTTTATCTTAACCATCACGTCTAAAACAGGACTGCTTGGAAAATTATTTTTTATTTTTCTAGAATTCGAGGACTTGGTGCGTTCTACAATAATCCCACAGCTGTAGAAGTCAAACACAGAATTCGGCTTCTTCTTTTAACTGGAACTGCAGACGACATACCTTTATCAGGCAGTGCAGCACTTGCTGAAGAAAAAGTCACTACCATTTCTGCAGATACTGGTACTGAAACACACAATGACGACATCTTGAAGATCATCACAAGTGAACTCTGTATCGAGATAACAGACTAACAACACGAGAAACGTGCAAATAGTTGTGACATCTTAGGTATTGTCGAAGAGGAAGAAGAATTCCTGAGAACTGTCCAGGAAATAGATCAAAATAGTGCTGATATAGAAGATGCTACTCCTGACTCTGTTCAATACTTGGCTGGCTATCTCGCATTTAAAAGTCGTTCTATCGATTAAACCTTGGGATCATGCACTGAAATGTGCTCGATTCCTGGAACAAGTTCTCAATCATGGATAAATACCGTTTCTTGTGGGTGTCTTCTAACACCAACAACAGACTGGGTTAATACCGTGAAACAGTTCAAAGTTACATTTTCAGGTTTCCATGGACAAACAATTTCAAAATGTAACAACGTAATTAAAAGTTTAACTTCGATTATCAAAATAAAGTTTCCTCATGTATGTTAGAACATGAACTTCTATACGTATCAGGCATTTAAATAAAGACTAGTAGAAGCAAGAAAGAAGAGTGACAAGGAAGAATCTCATGTGGACGGCATCTAAACCAAGTAAGAAATGAAGAGTCGCTTTTCATCAGTAACTACAGCCAATCAATGCACTTGAAAATTAAGGAATGGTGGTAAGTTTGTTTTACGCATTCTTTTGTACCTCCTATGTCTAACTATGTCAGTTACATATTTTTTGTAGGTTTAGTTTTGTGTGTGTGTGTGTGTGTGTGTGTGTGTGTGTGTGTGTGTGTGTGTGTGTGTGTTTTTTCTTTTTTTTTTGTAGTTTTAGGGCGCAAAACTTCTATGGTCATTAGCGCCCAGCCCTTGACTTAAGACAGTAAAAAACCGAAATTGAAAACCAGCA
Organism: Schistocerca cancellata; assembly: GCF_023864275.1. Classification (NCBI taxonomy): domain Eukaryota; kingdom Metazoa; phylum Arthropoda; class Insecta; order Orthoptera; family Acrididae; genus Schistocerca; species Schistocerca cancellata. Next base: position 777,346,404 of record NC_064629.1, on the reverse strand, counting down.
GCAATGGGAACAAGGTCATAAAATTGGAGAAACTAAAAATAAAAGGAATGCTTAAAAATCCACTACAGAAAGGGGATGGGTGTCCCCAAAAAAGCTTCAAATGACTGACGTCATTTCACTGTCACTAATAAACTGGAGAACGCGGTCGGCTGAGCGTGTGTCATCTGCTAAAAACGACGATAGATCAGGCGAGAGCTGTAGACGGGAGCGTAACGGATTAAAATAGGGGCACTCAATTAAAATGTGTCTAACCGTCCACAGCTGAGAGCAGTGGGGACAGAGTGGGGGAGGATCGCCGCTTAAAAGATGTCGATGGCTAAAAAGACAGTGCCCTATCCGGAGTCTAGCTAAAATTACCTCCTCCCGACGACACGTTCGGGAGGAAGAGGTCCAAGCGCAAGGAAGGGCTTTCACTTCCCACAATTTATTACGGGGAAGTGTTGACCAATGCGCATGCCATAAATGAGCAACTTTGCGACATAAACTGCTCCGTAGATCGGTGAAGGGAAGCGACTGAATAACTGGCTGAGGAAGAGAGACTGCAGCCTTGGCCGCTATATCGGCCGCCTCATTCCCACAGATACCAGCGTGTCCCGGGAGCCAGAGGAACGCCACCTAGGCGCCCCCCAGGTAGAGCAAGCGCAGACAGTCCTGAATCCAGTGGACCAGAGGGTGCACAGGGTAAAGAGCTTGGAGACTGAGGAGAGAGCTGAGAGAATCTGAGCAGATAACGTACTGTATCCGCTGATGGCGGCGGATGTAGTGGACAGCCTGGAGAACAGCGTAAAGCTTCACAGTATAAACCGAACACTGGTCGGGAAGCCGAAAGCGATTTGGGGTGTCGCCAACAATATAGGCACTCCCTACACCTAACGATGTTTTCGAGCCGTCGGTGTAAATAAATGTGGCGTCCGTCATTTGTGCACATCGAGCAGCAAATGCCCGACAATAAACAAGTGTAGGGGTACCATCCTTGGGAAATTGACAAAGGTCACGGAGCAGGCAGATCCGGGGACGGAGCCAAGGCGGTGCTGTACCCCAAGTTGTCAAAAAGGTTTTAGGAAAGCGGAAGGAAAGAGAATGGAGCAGTTGACGGAAGCGGACTCCCGTGGGTAGTAGGGAGGAGGAGCGGCATGCATACCCTACATCAAAGGAGGCGTCGAAAAATATGTCATGGGCTGGATTAGCAGGCATGGAAGACAGATGGCTAGCATAACGACTCAGGAGGACTGCTCGCCGATTGGACAGCGGAGGTTCAGCAGTCTCAGCATAAAGGCTTTCCACAGGGCTGGTGTAAAAAGCTCCAGACACTAAACGTAATCCACGGTGGTGGATAGAGTCGAGACGCCGAAGAATAGACGGCCGAGCAGAGGAGTAGACTATGCTTCCATAATCCAATTTCGAGCGCACTAAGGCGCGATAGAGGCGGAGAAGGACCACTCGGTCCGCTCCCCAGGAGGTACCATTCAGGACACGGAGGGTGTTAAGCGATCGCAGACAGCGAGCCGAAAGATAGGAAACGTGGGAGGACCAGCACAGTTTTCTGTCAAACATAAGACCTAAAAATTTAGCGACGTCTGAAAACGGAAGGTTGACAGGACCTAGATGTAAGGAGGGTGGAAGAAACTCCTTACGTCGCCAAAAATTAACAGAAACGGAAGCCAGTTTCGATGCTCCACGAGTGGAGGCGATCGAGACATCCTTGAAGACGCCGTTCAAGAAGGCTGGTCCATTGAGAGCTGTAGTAGATCGCAAAATCGTCCACAAAGAGGGAGCCCGAGACATCAGGAAGGAGACAATCCATAATTGGATTGATGGCGATGGCAAACAGTACAACACTCAGCACGGATCCCTGGGGTACCCCGTTTTCTTGGGAGAAAGTACGGGAGAGAGTAGTGTTCACCCGCACCCTAAAAGTGCGCTCTGCCATAAATTCGCGAAGAAAAAGGGGCAGCCGGCCGCGAAAGCCCCAAGAGAACAGTGTGCGGAGGATGCCTGTCCTCCAACAGGTATCGTATGCTCTCTCCAGATCAAAAAATATTGCTACCGTTTGGCGTTTCCGGAGAAAATTGTTCATGATATAAGTGGAGAGAGCAACAAGATGGTCAACTGCAGAACAATGCTTCCGAAATCCGCATTGGGCTGGTGTTAAAAGACTGCGGGATTCCAGCCACCAAGCTAAATGGTAATTCACCATACGCTCCAAAACCTTACAGACACTACTCGTGAGAGAAATGGGGCGATAGCTAGAGGGGAGATGTTTGTCCTGTCCAGGTTTCGGAATGGGAACGACAACAGCTTCCCGCCACCGTCTGGGAAAGGTACTGTCGGTCCAAATTCGATTATAAAGGCGAAGGAGGTAACGCAGACTATGGGTTGATAAATGCAGCAACATTTGGACATGGATACCATCCGGTCCTAGGGCGGAGGAGCGAGAAGAAGTTCCCGCGAGAAGGAGTTCCCGCATGGAGAAAACAGTATTGTAGCTTTCGCGATTTGGAGAGGAGAAAGCAAGATGTCGCTCTTCCGCTGCACGTTTCTTCGGGAGAAACGCTGGCGAGTAATTTGAAGAGCTCGAAATTTCAGCAAAGTGCTGACCCAACGAGTTACAAATTGCGATGGGGTCCACTAAGGTATCATGCGCGACAGTGAGCCCAGAGACCAGGGAGAAACTTGGCGCGCCTGAGAACCGTCGAAGCCGACTCCAAACTTCCGAGGAGAGAGTGAAGGTGTTAAATGAGCTAATAAAGAATTTCCAGCTTGTCTTCTTGCTATCGCGGATGACGCGACGGCATCGCGCACGGAGCTGCTTGTAGCGGATACAGTTGGCCAAAGTAGGATGGTGGCGGAAAACGCAAAGAGCACGTCGCCGCTCACTTATTGCGTCACGGCATGCCTCGTTCCACCAAGGAACTGGGGGGCGCCGGGGCAATTCGGAGGTGCGTGGTATTGAACGTTCCGCAGCTGTAAGAATAACGTCGGTAATATGTGTGACCTCAGCGTCGACGCTGGGAAAGCTACGGTCATCGAATGTCGCTAGAGACGAAAAAAGTGTCCAATCGGCTTGGGCAAATTTCCAGCGTCGCAAGCGCATATATGGCAGTGGAGGCTGCAGTCTAAGAATACATGGAAAGTGGTCACTCGAGTGTGTATCATCAAGGGCGAACCATTCGAAGCGCCGAGCTAGCGGAACAGTACCGACCGCAAGGTCCAAATGAGATAAATGTGTCGTGGAGGCAGACAAAAATGTGGGGACCCCAGTGTTGAGGCAAACTAGATCCGCTTGGTGGAAGACGTCTAGCAATAGAGAGCCACGTGGACAAGGATGTGGAGATCCCCAAAGCGGGTGGTGGGCATTTTTTTTTTTTTTTTTCCAATGGTCATTAGCGCCCTGACTACTCTAAGAATGCACCGCGAGGCACAAGTTGACAACAACAACTAAAAGGGAAAACACGATAAAAGACAGACTGACAGGCATAGGATTAAAAAACAGCATCATCAAATGTCCTTAGTGAGGTTTGTCAAATTGATAAAACGAAGAACACGAGCAGCTGCTCGTGGGTCATTCGCTAAAATGGCATCGAAAGTACTTGGCAGGTTAAGATCTAGACGCAGTGTGTTAAAATCTGGACAGGACATTAAAATGTGTCGAACCGTCAGCAAGTGCCCACATGGGCAGAACGGCGCCGGCGCAGCCGTCAGCAGATGGCGATGGCTGAACCGGCAGTGTCCAATTCTTAACCGGGCCAAAACTACCTCCCCCCGCCGTGAAGGGCGTGAGGAGGACGTCCAAGCCACGGGAAGAGTTTTTAAGGCCCGAAGCTTGTTGTCTGTAAGTGCAGCCCAATCGGCATGCCACAGCGATAAAATGCGCCGACAAATGACCCTGCTAAAATCGGACGAAGGGAGACAACAAGAAGCTGTCCGAGGCTGGAGGACCGCAGCCTTGGCCGCGGCATCTGCAGCTTTGTTCCCAGGGATACTGACATGGCCAGGAACCCACATAAAGCTAACCGGAGAACCGACGTCCACCAGCTGCTGAAGAGAGCGTTGGATCCGGTGTACGAAAGGGTGAACCGGGTACAGATCACTGAGGCTCTGGATGGCGCTCAGGGAATCGGAGCAGATGACATAAGCAGAATGTCGGTGGCGGCAGATGTAAAGAACAGCCTGGTAGAGGGCAAAGAGCTCAGCTGTGAAGACCGAACAATGGCCGTGGAGCCGGTATTTGAAACTTTGTGCCCCGACAATAAAAGAACACCCGACCCCGTCATTGGTCTTAGAGCCATCTGTATAAATGAAAGTCATGTTGATGAACTTCGAACGAAGTTCCAAAAAACGGGAGTGGTAGACCGAACCGGGGGTGACCTCTTTTGGGAGCGAGCTGAGGTCAAGGTGAACGCGGACCTGAGCCTGGAGCCAAGGTGGCGTGCGGCTCTCGCCCACTCGAAAGGTTGCAGGGAGTGAAAAATTAAGGTGTTGAAGGAGGCGACGAAAGCGAACTCCAGGGGGTAGCAGGGCAGAGACATACAACCCGTATTGAAGGTCAAGAGAGTCGTCAAAAAAGGAACGATAAGACGGATGGTCGGGCATTGACAGTAGCCGACAGGCATACCGACAAAGCAGTATATCGTGCCGGTAGGTGAGTGGCAATTCGCCAGCGTCAGCATGAAGACTCTCTACGGGACTAGTATAAAATGCTCCGATCGCAAGTCGTAAACCCCGATGTTGTATGGAGTTGAGGCGGCGTAAGATGGATGGCCGTGCAGAGGAGTATACGAAGCTCCCATAATCCAGCTTGGAGCGGACGATCGACCGATATAGACGAAGTAGGACGGTTCGATCCGCTCCCCACGACATACCACTGAGAACACGGAGGACATTTAAAGAACGGGTACAACGGGCGGCCATATATGACACATGTGGAGACCAGACAGAACCCACACGTACCCTGAACTGTCAATCCATTAAAAAGGAACGAATAAAAAGAGGGAGGCGACCGCGAAGGCCCCATGTATGCATGGTGCGGAGAATGCCCGCCCTCCAACAGGTGTCGTAAGCCTTCTCCAAATCAAAGAACACAGCCGCGGTCGGGCGCTTCCGCAAGAAGTTATTCATAATGAAGGTCGACAAGGTAACCAGATGGTCAACAGCAGAGCGGCGCCTACGAAATCCACATTGTACACTGGTAAGTAGGCGTCGAGACTCGAGCAGCCAAACCAATCGAGAGTTAACCATTCGATCCATCACTTTACAGACACAGCTGGTAAGCGAGATAGGTCGATAACTGGAAGGCAAGTGCTTGTCCTTCCCCGGCTTAGGAATCGGGACAACAATAGCCTCGCGCCAGCATGCGGGAACATGTCCCTCAATCCAGATGCGATTGTATGTACGAAGAAGAAAACCTTTACCCGCAGGAGAAAGGTTCTTCAGCATCTGAATATGAATAGAATCAGGCCCTGGAGCGGAGGACCGTGATCGGCCAAGTGCGTTTTCGAGTTCCCGCATGGTGAATGGGGCATTATAACTTTCACAATTCGAGGAGCGGAAGTTAGGTGGCCTAGCCTCCTCTGCCTGTTTGCGTGGGAGGAAGGCAGGGTGGTAATGAGCAGAGCTCGAAACCTCTGCGAAAAAGCGGCCGAAGGCATTGGAGACAGCCTCAGGGGCCACAAGGACGTCATTCGCGACCTTCAAGCCAGAAACTGGTGAGTGGACCTTAGTGCCAGATAGCCGGCGCAGGCTACCCCAGACAACAGAAGGAGTAAAACTGTTGAAGGTGCTTGTGAAAGCAGCCCAGCTGGCTTTCTTGCTTTCTTTGATAATACGACGACACTGAGCACGTAATCGTTTATAATTGATACAATTCGCCACTGTAGGGTGGTGTTTAAATGTGCGTAAAGCACGTCGACGAGCACGTAAAGCGTCTCTACATGCTGCGGTCCACCAGGGGACCGGTACGCGACGTGGAGAAGAAGTAGGGTGAGGGATGGAATATTCAGCAGCAGCGAGAATGACTTCCGTGAGGTGTGCGACCTGACGATCGCAGCTTGTGAAGGTTTGATCCTGAAAGGTCGCCCTTGAGGAGAAGAGCCCCCAGTCTGCCTTGGAGATGGTCCAACTAGAGGAGCACGGAGAGGGGGTATGCTGCAGGAGATGGATAACACACGGGAAGTCGCTCGAATATGTATCAGAAAGTGCATACCACTCAAACCGGCGTGCAAGTTGGGGAGTACATATAGAGAGGTCTAAATGGGAATAGGTGTGAGATGTGTCCGAAAGAAAAGTAGGGGCGCCAGTATTGAGGCAGACAAGATTGAGCTGGTTGAAAAGGTCTGCTAACAGGGAGCCCCTCGTGCAGGATGCTGGAGAGCCCCAAAGGGGATGGTGGGCATTGAAGTCTCCAGTTAACAAAAATGGTGCAGGTAGCTGAGCAATAAGTTGCATCATGTCTGCCCTGGTAACGGCAGATGACGATGGAGTGTAAACGGTACAAATGGAAAATGTAAAAGTGGGGAGAGTAATGCGGATGGCAACTGCCTGCAGGCCGGTGTGCAACGTGATGGGATCGTAGTAAATATCATCCCGGACCAGCAACATAACCCCTCCATGAGGTGGGATACCTACCACAGGGGGTAGGTCAAAACGCACAGAGGTGTAGTGTGCCAAGGCAATTTGATCGCATGGGCGTAGCTTCGTTTCCTGGAGGGCTACGACGAGCGGACGGTGCAAGCGGAGCAGCAACTTCAAGTCCTCTCGGTTGGAGCGAATGCTGCGAATATTCCAGTGAATAAGTGCCATCGTAAGAAAAGGAAGATGAAAGAAGGGGTCACCTCGAAGGCCGCTTAGGGCCTGGCTTCGAGCGAGCACTGCCGCCGCTATCAGTAGGCGGACAGTCATCGTCCATTGGGTCTATAGGTTCATCGGCCATTTCGGGAGGATGGCCGGGAGGGGGAGCTTCCTCCGCCGGTGAACGGCCAGATGTACGGCTACCAGCGGTGCGGCCAGGCGAAACGGATGACGGCCTGGGGCGGCAACCGCTGGGTGGCGCAGGAGAAGAAATGCGCCGTGGCGGAGAAGGAGAACTGTGCTTCCTATGAGCCTTTTTGGAAGGACGTTTGGTGGAAGTACCGGTCGAAGGCTGGGAGGTCGAGGTACGTAGGAAGTCTGCACGGGATGGTTCCTTCTTGAAGGCCCGTGCATCTGACTTCGGGGTCTTCGTCTTAGCAGAAGCTGATGAAGGGGCTGGTGTCTGTGGGGTGATGGGAGGAAGAGGAGACGTCGACCGCGCGATCTTAGCACTGGCCGAACGGACGACCGTGGTGCTGAAGGTCAGATCGCATGTCTGGGTTGCTACCTCCCTGGTAGTCCGAGGAGAGGCGAGGACAGTACTGTATTTCCCCGCTGGGAGCAGCGCGGGCTTCCTACTAGCCAATAGCTTGCGAGCAGCCGAGGTGGACACTTTCTCTTTGACCCGAATTTCTTGGATACAGCATTCTTCCTTATAGACAGGACAGTCGCGGGAGGATGCGGCATGGTCACCCTGACAGTTCACACAACGAGGAGACGGAGGTGGACGGTCACCCTCATGGGCATCCCTGCCACAAATGACACATTTAGCCGCATTGGAACAAGACTGTCGAGTGTGATTGAAACGCTGACACTGGTAGCAGCGCGTAGGTGTCGGGACATAGGGGCGAACAGAAATAACCTCGTAGCCCGCCTTGATGCGCGATGGCAGCTTAACACTATCGAAGGTCAAGAAAAGTGTCCGGGTCGGTACAAGGTCATTGTTGATCTTTTTCATGACCCTATGGACAGCCGTCACGCCCTGCTCAGCGAGGAAAGATTGAATCTCCTCGTCAGTCAATCCGTCGAGGGAGCTAGTATAGACTACACCACGAGACGAATTCAAAGTTCGGTGGGCCTCCACCCGGACAGGGAACGTGTACAGGAGTGTGGCCTGTAGCAGTCTTTGTGCCTGAAAGGCACTCTCAGTTTCTAGTAATAAGGTACCGTTACGCAACCTGGTACAAGATTTGACAGATCCGGCTATGGCATCTACGCCCTTCTGGATAACGAAAGGGTTGACAGAGGAAAAATCCTTTCCGTCCTCAGATCGAGAAACGACGAGGAACTGTGGGGCAGGCGGTAGTGCTTTTGTCACTGGTGGCTGGTCACGTTTCCGTTTTTGGGCAGAAGTCGAGAGAGATGGAGTAGAACCCATTGCGGAGGAATCCCCCATGATTGCCAGCGTCTCCGATGGCGCGCTCCTTCCTTGTGGGGACCCTCTCAGAGGGCACTTCCGCCGTAGGTGAATGTTTACACCTCAGGTCACACCTCCCGAGAAACAGACGGAGGGACCAATCGGCATGGTCAGAAGGTATCAGCTCAGGCAATCACCCCTCCCCAGGCCTGGCCTTTAACAGGGGGTACGCGCGTGCCTTACATGTCTACCCAGGGCGGGGAATTACGCGTTACCCCGTCACCGGCTACGCGTGCGAACGCGTGGGTCGGCCTTCAGGCACGCACAGGGAGGAAGGAAGAAGAGGAAAAAAAGGGGAGAGAGGGAGTAAGAGGACAGACTGTCTCAAACGTCGAGGCGGAGACCAGAGAAGGCAAGGAGAAGAAGGCAATGAGAAAGCAAGGAGAAGAAGGCAATGAGAAGGCAAGGAGAAGAAGGCAAGGAGAAGTCAAGGGAAAGAGTAAGGAAGACAGTGAGGTGGAGAAGAGCAAAGAAAGGAACCAACAAAAGGAAGGAAGAAACGAGAAGTGAAAAACCAAAAAGACCACAATTATAGGTCGCGGAACCGTCCGTCTCCGGACGCAGGCACTAACTACCCCCGTGAGGGGGATGGACTCCTTTTAGCCGCCTCTTACGACAGGCAGGAATACCTCGGGCCTATTCTAATCTTCGGACCCGCAGGGGGGGTGGTGGGCATTGAAGTCCCCAACCAGCAAATAGGGGGGTGGAAGCTGGCCAAGAAGATGAAGGAGATCAGCTCGTGCTATTGGTGTGGACGATGGAATGTATACAGTACAAAGAGAGAACGTGTAACCGGAAAGGGAAAGACGGACGGCGACAGCTTGGAAGGAAGTGTGTAAGGGGATTGGGTGATAATGGAGAGTATCATGGAGAAGAATCATGAGTCCTCCATGGGCTGGAGAGCCTGCAACAGAGGGGAGATCATATCGGACGGACTGAAAATGAGGGAGAACAAAGCGGTCATGGGGACGCAGCTTTGTTTCCTGAAGACAGAAGATGACTGGCGAGTAGGATCGTAAGAGGATCGACAATTCATCCCTATTGGCTCGAATGCCGCGGATATTCCAGTGGATAATGGACATGGGGTGAACAGAAAATGGAGGAATGTGACCAAAGTTGCTGTCAACTCAAAGACTGCTCGGAGCTAGCGACCGACAGCATGGAATGGCATTCAGCCGAAGGCAGAAGATCCTGATCCATAGGTTGGTCAGGAGCAGCCCCTGCCACCAGCGATCGGCCGGTTGACCGGCCACCAGCAGTGCGCCTCGGTGACACAGAAGACGGCCGAGGGCGATTTCCGCCAGGTGGTGCTGTAGATGGGACACACCGTGGCGGAGAAGGAGAGGAACTGGGTTTCGTTGTAGCCTTCTTGGAAGTATGATGTTTAGATGAAGGAGGAACCGATGGTTGTGAAGTTGCGGTACGTAAAAACTCTTCACGAGTATGCTCTTTTTTCGAAGACTTGGCGTCTGACTTTTGGGCTCGAGATTTAGCAGAACCCGACGAAGGTTGAGCCATAGAGTGGGCAGGCGAAAGTGGTGAGGTTGAACGGGCGATCTTGGCGCTGGCCGATCGGACGACCGTGGTACTAAAGGTGAGGTCGCAAGTCTGCGTGGCCGCCTCCTTTGTTGGCCGAGGAGAAGCCAGGACAGTGCTGTATTTTCCTGTCTGAGGCACGGTGGGCTGTCGACTGGCGAATAATTTTCGAGCAGCAAAGGTCGACACCTTTTCCTTCACTCTTATTTCCTGGATGAGCTTTTCGTCCTTAAAAACGGGGCAATCTCGAGAGGAAGCAGGGTGGTCACCCATACAGTTGATGCAGCGAGGGGATGGAGAAGGACAAGCACCCTCATGGGCATCCTTGCCACACGTAACGCATTTGGCCGGATTGGAACAGGACTGGCTGGTGTGATTGAACCGCTGACATCGATAGCAACGCGTAGGGTTGGGGACGTAAGGGCGAACGGAAATTATCTCATAGCCTGCTTTGATTTTCAATGGGAGTTGAACTTTGTCAAATGTCAAGAAGACAGTGCGGGTTGGAATGATGTTCGTGTCAACCCGTTTCATAACTCTATGAACAGCCGTTACGCCCTGGTCAGACAGGTAGTGCTGAATTTCCTCGTCAGACAATCCATCGAGGGAGCGTGTATAAACGACTCCACGCGAGGAATTTTAAGGCACGGTGCGGTTCCACCCGGATGGTTGGTTGGTTGTTTGGGGAAGGAGACCAGACAGCGTGGTCATCGGTCTCATCGGATTAGGGAAGGAAGTCGGCCGTGCCCTTTCAGAGGAACCATCCTGGCATTTGCCTGGAGTGATTTAGGGAAATCACGGAAAACCTAAACCAGGATGGCCGGACGCGGGATTGAACCGTCGTCCTCCCGAATGCGAGTCCAGTGTCTAACCACTGCGCCACCTCGCTCGGTGGTTCCACCCGGACAGGGAAGGTGTGGAGCAGAGAAGTACGCAGCAATTGTTGTGCCTGGAGGGCACTGTGTGTTTCTAAGAACAGGGTACCATTCCGTAATATGGAACAAGACTTTACAGGACCTGCAATTGCGTCGACACCTTTCTGAATAATAAAAGGGTTTACCGTGGAGAAGTCGTGACCTTTGTCAGACCGAGAAACAACAAGGAACTGTGGCAACGATGGAAGAACCGTCTGTGGCTGAGACTCAGTATACTTACGTTTGTGAGCAGACATAATGGGAGGTGAGGAAACCATTGCGGAAGAATCCCCCATGATTACCGGCGTCTCCGAAGGCGCGCTCCTCCCTTGTGGGGGCCCTCTCTGAGGGCACTCCCGCCTTAAGTGATTGTTCACACCTCAGGTCACACCTCCCGACAAACGGCCGGAGGGACCAATCGGCACTTTCGGAAGGTATCAGCTCAGGTAATCACCCCTCCCTGGGCCTGGCCGTTACCAGGGGGTACGTACGTGTCCTACCTGTCTACCCGGGGCGGGGAATTACGCGTTACCCCGTCACCGGCTACGCACAAAGGGCGTGGGTCGGCCTTCAGACACGCACAGGGAGGACTCAAACGCCGCAGCGGAGAAAAGGGTAAAGAGAAGAGGTAAGGAAAGGAGAAGGACAAAGGAAGGAAGAAGACATACAAGCAAAGAAGGCAAGGAACGCGTTACATTTACGAGCGTCCGTCTCCGGACGTAGGCACAAACCATACTCCCAGATGGGGAGAAAGGGAAGGAAAGAGCCAGAGGTGAGGGGAGGAGGGGCGAAGATAGGGGATGGGGAAGGATGCGGAAAGGGAAGGTATGCAGCCCGGAAAGGAAGGAAGGCCACATTAGCTCGGGGTCCCTTGCTCGCTACGCACGTATCCACAAAAGAGTTGTGGACCCCCTGGGGTGTGTGTGTGTGTGTGTGTGTGTGTGTGTGTGTGTGTGTGTGTGTGTGTGTGTGTGTGTGTGTCTAACATGCCTGAAAAGTTGGTAATTCATTTATAAAACAACAACATTGCTTTTCTAATGCCCACTCTCTGACGCAGGTGCAGCTTTTCTGCCGGGTGACGTAATGTGAGCGCAGCCAATCTCAATACGATTGTCGGAATAGCCCTCGCTGCACCGAGGCCATCCAGGCTGTATGGTCTGCCTAAGATACACAAAGACAGAATATTAGAGCTACCGGCTCTCCTAAATACAGGCTGGCAATGTATCTGACTAAAGCATTGGCAGCTACGGTCGGTCGCTGTAGACATCATTAAAAAAGCCACAAAAGTTTGTTGTTATCATAAAACAGATGAGGATACGCCCAAATGAAGTTATGGTTAGCTTTGATGTGGTCTCATTGTTTACGAAGGTGCCTGTGGAAGACACATTAAAACTGTTGGCCACTCATTTCTCCCCGGAAATTTTGAAATAATTTTGGCACACTGACGACCACTTACTTCTTGTATGGTGGAAATCATTATGAAATGTCTGATGGAATGGCCATGGATTCACCACTGTCACCAGCCATAGCTAACTGTCTCATGGAAGATTTCGAAGAAAGAGCATTGAACAGTGCTCTGTTCCTGCCATCTTTCATCTTCAGCCATAACGACATTTTTAATATGGCCGCATGACAGTGAGGCAGTGCAGCAGTTTGTTCATCATCTGAATGATATACATCCAACATAAGATTTACAGTGGAGGTGGAAAAGGACAGGAAGTTGCCTTTCTTAGATGTGTTGGTCAAACGGAAATCGGACAGATGACGCAGCCATTGTGTGTACAGAAAATTGACTCACACAGATCTGTATCTCAATGGGTGTAGCTTTTACCATCCAGCTCAGAAGAAAGCTAAGATGAACATATTAGTACACAAAGCCAGAACTATTTCAGACAAGGACCACCTCTATTCCGAGATTAAGCACCAAAATTTCTGATCATTTGCTCAGTGATATAAAATGTCTGACAGGCAGCAAAGAAAAATTTTGAAAACAAATTTAAAAAATATTGTGCCCGTTGGACACTATGAACCGGCAGTATACCCATGGGCTTTTCAAGCAACAAATACGCCAGGAGAAACTGAAGAATCACATCAAATTAAAAAAAGTTTCTGCTTGAAGACTCTTCTATAGAATTTCTGTCACTTAATGCACAGAAGGTGGTGGTCAGAAATTACATCTGGGTCTTTTCTTTTTTAAATAAGAATGAAAAAGAAAAAAGACTTGTAAACGATCAGCATGCAGCCGTATTCACAAAACACAGGGTGAACATAAAGTCGGGGAACAATTATTTATTGCACAAGGACTAAACATTGTACAGATGTCACGCTACATCGCGTGGTAGAGTCGGTACATACACCAGATCTTTAATGTGTCCCCACAGGAAAGTCACATGGCGTGAGATCTGGTGACTGGGGAGACCATTTCATGAAACAGCTGTCCTTTTCTGTAGCACAGACGATCCAGTGATGCGGCAGCTCCGTGTTCATGTACTCACGAATTTGAATGGTTTCGTAGACAGCTTCTGTTGCAGGACTTTCCACACTGTCATTTGAGGCATTTCGAGTTCACAGGATGCACAACACACCAATTTCTTTGGACTCCTTATGAATGTCTCTCTTACGCACTCCACATTCACTTCATTCACATTGGGACGTCCACTACTCTTTCCCAGGCACAAGAAATCCGTCTTAACGAATTTGTTGTGTCAGTGGCCTTCCTTGTTGGTAGCTTCTTACTGTACTTGGTTCTAAACATCAGTTGAACAGCTGTAACACACTTGTTTTTGTCAAACTCCAACACACAGAAGCCTCACTCTGCACCTGAACTCATCATGTTTGCAACTAATGCTGACTATTGGCAAATTACCACACTACACTCTGGTGGTATATACGAAAAAAACCTTCAGAGTTTCTCTTCAAAATGACATATGTATGATATCTGCACAATGTTTGGTTCTTGTGCAATAAATAATTGAAGGTGTTCCCGGACTTTATGCACACCCTGTAATGTTTGATGCAAATACAAAATGACTTGTTCCACATCATTACGACTTATCATACAAATGAGCCATGAATCATGATACAAACACAGATCAAAGAAGAGTACACCAGCAGTCATTTTGGCAAATAACAGTTCCATTGAATTACAATCCTAGTTAGGCCTCCATGGAAGGAAGTCTACATCGAGTAATAGAATAAGTACTCGAGATACTACCAATGACCTGGCCATGTATGTGACAAAATTCGATACCTTTTGAGCGAGATGTGTATGTACACAATTTTTTCTGGCCTTCAAAATATAAGAGGCAGTCATAGGCTAAGATCCTTAAGTATTCAAAAAGGCAGCATACTTCAAACAACAAGGTGGTGGTGGGGATGCACGGCAATCGTCTCTGCAACTGAAACAATTAGGGATGGTCACACGAGGTGGTTTCATGAAGCAGCAAACCACAGTTTCCACAACATATTAGTCATACAAAGGTAAGACTAGGCCCAAAGTTGGCATTTAAAACACTGCATTGGAGGTGGGAAATATAGTTTCACATGGCAACAGTAGACCTCGATTTTAACTTATTCAGGAAGTGAATCCACCTCAAAACTGAGGGTGTCAACCTTCTGCTCTATCAGGCTTGGATTTTTACGATGTACGAAGCAGATTTCTTGTCTTTTCAAGTTTTCGTATAGTTCCCCATCCTTCTGCAGCATTAACGTCCAGTAAAAAATTAAACCCCGTACCATCCCCAGGCTCTTATGTTGCAATGACAGGTATATCAAGTTTATTTGAAGACAGTAACATTTGAAACTAGGTAGGAATTGTTTCATTTTGTCAAACCAGATTTGTAGTTTTGAGGAAAGAGATTTTCTCAAAAACATTTTCGGTACTGTCTACAAAGAACATAGGTTTGGTAGATAGAAAGGACCCTTCATCAGTCCAGGTGCAAATGGAAAACTGAGGAATAAATTTTTGTAGTTTGATCCTGCTGTCTTCTCATGGCATGGCTGAGGAGTGAACATTATTGAACCCTACAATCTGTGCTGAAACATTCACCTCTGTACTGAGTCACTGCCGGAGCCTCACAGCCACTAACTGTTAATTTTTATCTTTTCACTCTGCAAGATATCCACCAAGACACTGCCTTCTCTGGTCGAGGATCCCCCTCCACATGCACCACTCGGCCTGAGCTATGGGTGCCTGGTTTAAAGGCTATTGTCCAAAGCTCCCAAAAAGACAGCCACCTTCTCAGCATCCACAAGGAGGTATCAAATTCAGGCATGAACAGCGAATTCCCGGGACCGCCCATGACTGCAGCGCCTTAGACCACACGGCTAGGTGGCCGATTCCTGAAGACTCCAAAACATTGGTTATTCATCGTGCTAAGTACAGATCAATCTTCCCCATACAGCCCACACTACACTACTGGAAAATTTAGAAAAAGTGGAGATCAAACACATGGATCTCTCAGTCTCTTCTGGTACTTCATTCATGAATAGAATACAAAGCTCAAAAGGTATTTTCATTAGCAGGCTAATCACATAAAAAGTGGACTAAGGAGAAAAAAACTGAAAAACAAACACTCAGGATTACAAAAATAAATAAATAAATAAGCAGCATGTCCTAATATTCTGGGGGAACTTGCACATTTCAAACAAGGCTTTATATATTTACTCACCAAGGAAGGGTTTCTCCGCACAACAAGCTTCACATCATCTGAAGATACCATACTCCGTTTGGCATGTCTGGAAAGAAGAGTTCAGGTGCTTTCATTGCAAACAATAAAGAACATAAACTGGGCATTTCTAAGCATCCACATAAACAGACAATCATTCTTTAATTTATGGGTAGACACATACTTTGCAAATAATTCCAAATCTTCAGCAATTGAACGAGCTTTCTTCCAAGCCATTTCTGCAAAAACATTCACAACCTCAGATGAACATGTTACACCAATCTCCTTCGACGTCTCTGTAACAACTCTGTCGACCTCTTGGAATAAGATAATCTTCAGTATCTGAATAGAAAAACACAAAGTTAGTAACATCTACCTAAAACTGATACTTATGCACTGCTTGCTACAAAAAAATCTTTATGAAAAACTGTTTATTGGCAGTACAAAAATAGTAATGCTTAATAGCAAAATTTTAAAACATCTACTTACACAAAACAAGTGGAAAATTAATTATTTTACTAACTACCATTTAATTTTGGATCAGTCCTAATAAATGAGGTATCCTTCAAGCTGTGCCAGTCCATGCAGACTCTATAAAATCAAACATTTCAATCTCTGAAGAAATTAAACTACTATATGCCTCAAATACCTACACAAATTTAAAACAGAAAGTTAAAGGCTAAAGCTCTGTTGTTATTTCACCATCTTTGGAACTAATGTTACCAAAGAGAACTGACTAAAAAAAAGTAAGTTTCATTATACAGCAATGTACAGTGACCAATAAACTAATCATGGTTTTATAAACAATAATATGACCGCATTGCAAAGTTCGTTTGGGGTACAAAGATGAATGATATATAGAAATCAATAGACTCGATAAATTATCTAATCATTTCCTCAAATCAACTTACGACGCTCAGGTGTGGTAAGTTTGAAATACAAACTTTTATCGTCGGTGAACTACTTCACTTGCAGAAGGGTACATTCACGTTTCGCCAATATTTCTATCGGCATTCATTCACTTATATAGTCGTACTAAGAGTTGTTACTAATACTTATTTCTGTGCGCATGAACAACTTGCGCTCTGAATTTACGCAAACTGACTCATACGGCTTATACGACATTGTCTGTTAGCACACATCCTTTTGTTGCTCTGTGCATGACACTTCCTTGCTGTTATGGCAAAATTCTATTTAACTACACTGCTGGCAAAACGCAGCACCACATCATTTGACACACATTGCTTCCACAAAATACAACCACAATTCCACATATTTCAGTTGATGCGTTACAAAACATGACTACCTTCCTTTCACGCAAGGAAAAACAAAACAAAAAAAGACTTACTTCTTCTTTCTTAAGAGTAGACATCCCAGCTGACATTATAGCAACTCAACAATACTCCAAACTCCAAATCCAAATTACCGCTGTTTGCCACTTCCGTTAAACATCTGCAAAGATCATCACAGTAAGATACACACGGCTGTTCCAACGAGTGAAATTTTAACTCGTTGGGCTGGTGTAACCCCTCTGGCGACTGGCTACAGACCCATCACAGTCTAACAAACACGCTAATATAACAGTCGCGACACTCACTGCTGTAAAAGTTGTTACCGTTTGACAGATGGAGCGACACTAGCGCTCGAATTGGCGAGTAAGGTGAACATCAGACGTGTCGTATGCATAACGTTTGTTTTGCATCCATTTCCCACGAAATTTATGAAATGTTTGAGTTATTTTCTTGCCTCCAAGGGTTTGTGAACTAACAGAAGGCATATATGTTTCTAAAAATGATTCTAAAATAAGCACAAGTATGGACAAAACCCATGAATCGAGTGGCAAACTACAACACATTCGTGAAGAAACACTTGTGACGTTGGATAGAATTGCAGCTTACCTCGTTGATATCGAAAGAATATAAACACACAAAATCGTACGTAAGAAGCACAGACATGTACCTCTACATGGAAAAGCGATCGACAGCTCATTTATCGTTCTGTAGGCCTACTTGTGTTTGTCATTGTCGCCTGTTACCACAAGTACGACCTTCATCTTTATATTATTCTAAGTAGGACAAGCAACTGCCAAATAATGGGTGAAATATAGTGAAAACATTATAATGAGCTGATTACATTACATTTCACGAAAAACCAAATATTTGAATAATTTTCAAACAATCTGTCAGTGACCAAGGTGCTAACAAAATAATGTCATCACACGAAGGCAGTAAGGAAAATTATGTGACTAACAACAGAAGTGAATGAACTACATACCAAACATTACGATTTTGTAAGACACTAATAACTGCACTTAATCTAACCACTTCATCGTCAAAGCAGGTCTGTGTTGACGATTCCACACGAATCTGGAACTGATACATGGAGAGCTGAACTGGCTGCTTCTGTGTCATAGGACTGTTTTACAGCTTTAGATGGATCGTCGAATCCTTGTGGCACTTTCCTCTTCATCGTCAGTTAAGGTGGCTTATTTGGGATGTCAAACAGTGTGGGTACTGCATTCCACACGATTTTATTATTGTCTGCGTTCATGAACTCGTTTTGTTCGAAATGTAGCGAACAAAACCTAATATTATTATACAGGTAAACTGGGTCTTTTTTCATAAGGCCTTCTCGTCTGCTATTAACTACCCATTTTCTGCTCCTGCAACGAAACATTAATCATTAATACACATGTAGTTTGAAATTGAATCCTGACGATACAGTTTAGTTACATGATGGTATATACCTCTCAATTAGAAAAACTTGAGTTTCATTAATTTTAATGATGCTCAGACAATAAACAGTAAACTTATGTACAACAATTAAAATTAAACTTCTAATATTTAAGGGTTTAATACTTACTTCTGCTTTCATTAAATCGATTATTCACACAGTAGCTAGTTACTTGGCTATTACAACCAAGTATTGTCAAAAATCGAAGTAAATTATTCATTTCTATTATCCTCAGTTCAGAACAGTCACATCATGTTCAAGATTTAATATTAAACTTCCACTATTTACAGACTTAAGACTTACATCTGCTTTCCACACATCCATCATTAACACAGTACGTAGTTACTTGGCTGTTACAACCAAGTATTGTCAAAAATTAAAATATAATAAATTTTCATTAAAATGGTCTACTGTGCTTGTTGAGAAATTCATGGATGGAATGGAAGGAATTGGCCACCAAAAATTCTTTTAAATTATGTTTAAAATTGTGCCTTGTCTGAAACTAAACTCTTAATGGTTGCTGGTAACTTATTGAAAATATGTGTTCCTGAATACTGGACTTCTTTCTGGGCGAGAGTAAGTGATTTTAAATCTTCATGTATATTGTTCTTATTCCTAGTATTGATACTGTGTACTTAGCTGTTAGTTGGAAAAAGAGATGTATTTTTTACAACAAACTTCATTAAGGAATAAATATACTGAGGAGCTGTGGTTAGTATGACCAATTCTTGAATAGGTTTCGACATGATGTTCTTGGATTTACACTACACATTACTCTTATTATACGTTTCTGTACTCTAAAAATGTTTTCTTGGTTTGTGGAGTTACCCCAAAATATACCATATGACACAATGGAGTGAAAATAAGCAAAATATGCAAGTTTTTTTATATTTATATCTCCTATGTCTGACACCATTCGCATTGTAAACACAGACTTGTTGAGGCACTTGAGCAGATCGTTAGTATGATGCTCCCGGCTGAATTTATTATCAAGTTGTAATCCCAAGAATTTTACACTCTCAACTTCTCCTATTTCCATGTCATCTTTTTTATACACACAATAGAAGAAAATCTCTTGGAAGTTCTGAACTGCATATAGTGGATCTATTTCAAAGTTTAATGACAGTGAATTGGCTATGAAACACTTATTAATGTCAGTAAAAATTTGATTAGCTGCCCTTTCTAAATTTATATCTGATTTACTATTTATTGCAATGTTTGTATCATCTACAAATAAGACAGTCTTGTCATCTGTTAATGTAACAGATGATAGGTCATTAATATACACAAGAAAAAGTAGTGGACCTAATATGGAATCTGGGGAACACCACATGTAATTTCTTCATAGTCAGATGATGTCTGATTGCCTACTGCTGAAGTGTTACGTGATGACACCCTTTGTTTTCTATTAGTAATATATGACTGAAACCACTTTGCAGCACTACCAGTGATGCCATAATATTTAAATTTACTTAAAAGAATGCTGTGATTCACACAGTCAAAAACCTTTGACAGGTCACAGAATACACCAGTTACCTCTAATTTGTTGTCTAATGAATTAAGGACAATTTCACTGTAAGTGTAAATAGCCTTCTCAATATCAGAATCATTAAGAGACCCAAACTGTGAATTTGACAGTATGTTATTTTGACTAAGGTGCTTAAATAGACACTTGAACATAACCTTTTCAAAGATTTTTTAAAAAGCTGGCGAAAGTGAGATCAGTCAGTAATTTGACAGCATTTCTTTGTCCCCTTTCTTGTGGAGAGGTATAACTTCAGTATATTTAAGCCAGTCCGGGCATGTTCCAGTGATAAGTGATTTACTACACAAATAATTTAAGATATGACTAAGCTCACATGAACACTCTTTTATTAACTTTGTTGATATGTTATCATAACCACTAGAATGCTTTGAATTCAAGGACTTTATGATGGATTCTATTTCTTTGGGTGAAGTAAGTGTCAATTCCATTTTACTGTGGTTGTTTGTGTGCAGTGGTCTCAGATATTCCATTGCATTATTCACTGAACCTGACAACCCCATTTATCAGTAACAGAGACAAAACAGTTGATGATGATGTTTGGTTTGTGGGGCGCTCAACTGCGTGGTTATCAGCGCCCGTACAATTATCCAATCGTTGCTCAGTCCAATTACGCCACTTTCCTGGATGATGATGAAATGATGAGGACAACACAAACACCCAGTCATCTCGAGGCAGGTGAAAATCCCTGACCCCGCCGGGAATCGAACCCGGGACCCCGTGCTCGGGAAGCGAGAACGCTACCGCGAGACCATGAGCGGCGGACGACACAGTAGTTGTTTAAATGGTTTGCAACACAACATGCATTTGTTACCAGGGTTTCATTTATTTTTAGAGCTATATGTTCCTCCTTATTTCTGGTCCTACCTGTATCTGACTTAACCAGGCGCAGCTCGTAATTAAAGGCTCTGAGGCGGAGCCACCCAGAAATATATGTTAAAGTAAATTTCGCAAGAATGTATTACATAATCTAAATTATCAGGACGTCGTCTATAAACAAATGAATTTAGGTAAGCAAAAGTGCATTCATAATTGATAAGAGGTAATTTCTTTATATTAAGTCCTGCTTAGCCTATTAAGTGAAGTGAGTAAAAAAGCATAGTGTCATGTTTAGCCAGTCATAAACGTGATGACATTTTTCAAAACGAATCACTTTTGGTACCGGTACAGTGTGTTGCGCTACAGTGTCACATTTTGTGTACTTTAGCACAACAAACCGTACTACAAATGACATATTTTGGAGTGATCTTTAGTGTGCTATTTCACATAAATACATATTTTCATAATACACAATAAATACGAACTGTTCGCTTCTCAAACTTGTGAATTAATATGGCAGTTGCATGCATTACTCATGCCACCCAATCACAGCACAAGACCTGTGACGTCACCAAAACATCACAGTATCGTCATGCAAACTCGTGAACTTCGAGCTTTGGAGGTAAACCACGAAAAACGCCCTAAGTTTAGAACTGAAAACACCAAAAATATTAAGCAACCGCAAAGTTAAAATTCATCGCGTTAAAGATCTCTCCAAAACGCGTCTTTTCATATGATTTGCTGCAAAGTGTCATAAAAAGTAATGGTGACGTATAAAAACACTAACCAAAGATTTTAACTCGAAGTTAGCTTCTAATGATATTTAATACCTGATTATAGAAGATACAGTGCGTAAAATTATGGGTAGAGAGTGATCTGTCCACCCCTCCCCCTGAATTCTTAGTTGTTTACGTCAGACTAATCTGTAGCGCAACGCGAGGTCTGTGTTGGCTCCGATCGATAAATGCCACATCCTTCCCCAGTATAGAAACCACAAGCCGCGCCTGGACTTAACTATATCAAATATTGTTTTTATTTTATTGCTGGCTGTATTTATCTTCTTCTCATAATGCTGGTGTTTAGATTTCTGGATAATCTTCAATATTTTGCAGTAATTTTTGTAATGAGCTAGTGTCAAAAGTGTGCCTACATATCAGATACAGTTTGCTTTTTGTCTCAGATGATATCTTTATCCCTTGTGAGATTCATGGTTTGTTATTAGACTTCTGCTTAATATGAGTTACCTTCAGGGGAAAACAATTTTCAAATAAGGTACTAATTTTATTAATGAATGTTTTGTACTTTCCATTTTGTCTTGGATGCTGTAATCATCCACCCAATTAATTTCTTTGAGCAATCTCCTAAATTTCTCAGTTTTTGCCTTTTTTATTGGCCTTCTGACAACTTTCAAAATTTAATATATAAAACATTCTCGGTATTTTTTCCGCGTCAGTTCTAGATAAAATTTCGAGCTTTTGACGATTACCTCCATCGTCATCGTCAGGAGCTGACTGTCATAACTGTTTTTTTCTTTCTTTATTGATTTTCAATTCCCCCCGAAGGGGGCGGGCCGGCAGCAGCTTACTACGCTGCTCTACAGCCTACAGACTTGTTTTTAAATAAAGTAAGAAGAAAGAAACAAGGAAAAACAGGCGATAAAATGGCGATTTAAAGTGAAAAATGGCGTAAAATTGCGGAAAGTTAAAACAGAAAGCAAAGGGGGTTGGCAATGTAGATAAAAGACACAGGAATCAGACAAGTAACACAGTAGACACACAATTAAAAAAACATGGCGACAGTCTGGTTTCTGTTCGCAAGTAATAAAAAGCACACCCAGCGACAGTATGATGGCTGTTCGCTACACGTCTCAAAAGACACAACACGGAGCACGCACTGGAAAAACACACTGGAAAACACTGCACGAAAGGCGGCACAAAGATGGCACTCCCGACCCAAGGCAGTTGGGGGGGGGGGACCTGGAGTAGGGGAAAAACAAGGAGGGAGGAGAGGAAAAAAACGAAAAGGGGGGGAAACCAAGGAGGGAGAGGACTAATAAAGGGGGAGAAGGGCAGACGCGAAAGGGAATGAGAGGAGGCAGAGGAGGGAAAAGTAAAAGGATGCGGGGGAGAGAACTGGGCAAAGAGAGGGGAGGTGGGGAAGAAAGAGGATGGAAGGGGTGGGGGAGAGGGAGCCCGGGAAAAGGACAGAGGAAAGGAGGGGGAGTGAGGATCAGAGTTGATAGGAGGGATAAATGGAGGGAGAGAGGGCATCATCCGGGAGGGGGAGTTGATGGAAGCCACCTTGGGAAAGGAGATGTAGGGTGTAGAGATGGAGGGTAGGGGGCACACAATGGTGAAGACGTGGCAGGGGGCGGGGATGGGAGAGGAGAGGAGCAACCAGGGGGTGAGGGGGTTCAAGACAGCGGGAGGTGTAGAGGATGCGGATATGTTCGAGGAATAGGAGCAAATGGGGGAAAGGAATGAGATCATAGAGGATCCGCGTGGGGAACGGGAGGTGTATACGGAAGGCGAGGCGGAGTGCATGACGCTCAAGGATTTGGAGGGACTTATAGAATTTGGGGGGGGGGGGGTGTCTTAACTGCTGCTGTGGTAGCCTTTATATAGCCCAAGGACGGCTTCTGATTGGTCGGCTTATGATTGGTCGCCGATTACGTACTGCTGTCGCAGACCGTGTCACTGTGTGCGCCGGTGGCGCCACCGCTTCCGTTTGAACGTAAACCTTGGAAGGAACGTCTCTGCTGCTTCTCTGCATCAAGCGCTCGTTTCCACGAACAGCTCAGATGGTATCCGCTATCGCAGTTAAAGTTCTTTTGGCTCATTCTTATTTCAACAGCCTCCTTAATAACAGAATCCCAGTACGTGGAGGCATGGGACAGAATTTTAGTTTCATCGAACAATATTTTATGTTTGTTCGTGAGGCTGTGCTCCACAATTGCCGATTTCTCCAGTTCTCTATTTTTAATATGGCGTTGGTGCTCTGCACAGCGGTCGGAAACGGTACGAATCGTCTGACCTATATAATTGCTTCCACACTCACATGGTATATTATAAACTCCAGGGGCCCCTGAGGCC
Source organism: Schistocerca cancellata (assembly GCF_023864275.1). NCBI lineage: Eukaryota > Metazoa > Arthropoda > Insecta > Orthoptera > Acrididae > Schistocerca > Schistocerca cancellata. The sequence goes on along the minus strand of NC_064629.1, from coordinate 777,322,837 downwards.
GAGATTGTCCTTAATAGGGCGCATCATCTCCTTAATTTTCTTAGGAGGACGAAAAATTGGTCTTGTACCACGTCTACGCAGGACTCTTCCTATTTTGCTGGAAATCGCGCCACAAAAATGAAGAACCGCAATCGGTGTTTCATCCAGTGAGGTTGCAGCATTTTCACGTTTCCTTCTTTTGGAGAACGCTGCTTTTATATCGCGTGCACCATAGACATTCTTTCGGAACACGTTCTTCAGGTGGTTAATCTCGGACCTTAAGTGGTCCTCGTCAGAAACAGTTTTGGCTCTATATACCAACATGTTCAAAACGGCTCTCTTCTGATTAGGATGATGGAAACTGTGCATTCAGGTATAAATCGGTATGTGTTGGCTTACGGTATACAGAGTGGCCAAGACGCCCGTCCGCCTGTCGTTGTACTAAAACGTCTAAGAAAGGCAGTCTCGCTTCCTTCTCCATCTCGACAGTGAACTGGATGTTCGAATGTATGCTGTTCACGTGTTCCATGAATTGTTCGAGAGCTTCTGCGCCGTGTGGCCAGATCATAAATGCATCGTCAACGTAGCGATAAAATAAGGATGGATGGAAGGGAGCCGAATTTAATGCACGTTCTGCAAAATTCTCCATAAAAAAGTTAGCCAGTGATGGAGACAACGGAGAGCCCATCGCCATACTGTCTGTCATTTCATAAAATTTATTACCATACAAGAAGTAGGTAGTCGTCATCACGTGCCGGAAAAACTTTATGGTTTCAGGAGGAAAAAGGTCCGCCAGCATTTTCGAAGTGTCATCCACAGGAACTTTTGTGAACAGCGATACCACATCCAGGCTGACTAAAATGTCATTTGGACCAACTCTAATCTCTTTGATTTTCTCAATGAACATCTGGGAGTTTTTGATGTGATGTTCACACCGGACGACTATAGGAGTCATCAACTTTGTTAGGTATTTGGCCAGCTTATAAGTAGGAGAACCAATTGCACTGACAATAGGTCTCATGGGAACATTATCCTTGTGGATCTTCGATAGTCCGTACAAACTGGGTAGCCTAGGAGCTCGGACTCTGAGATTTTTTGTAACATCGTCTGGCAGCCCGAAATTCTTCAGTAACTTCAGGGCTTTTCTGCTGTACGTCAAAGTTGGGTCCCGTTTAAAACATTTATACGTACTGTCCTCCAACAGTGATGTCATTTTTCTATGCTGCCGGCCCGCACCCTTCGGGGGGAATTGAAAATCAATAAAGAAAAAAAAAATAACAGTTAAGACAGTCAGCTCCTGACGATGACGATGGAGGTAATCGTCAAAAGGTCGAAATTTTATCTAGAACTGATGCGGCAAGAATACCGAGAATGTTTTATATATAAGTGCCATCACGAAAAACTTCGTTCCCATATTTCAAAATTTAATGTTAGGTGTTGCATGTCATGGTCAGATAGCCCATTTACTACTGGTTTTGTAATGTGTCTTAGTTGCCTAAAATCGTCTATAAAGATATTATCAATGGCAGTCTTAGAATATTTGTATACCTAAGTTGGGAAATTTATAGTAGAAATTAAATAGAATGACAATGTAACTGATTTCAGTAACTGTTCACTGACAGTGTTTTTCAGGACATCTATATAAAAATCACCAGCAGCCACTAGTTCTTTGTTTCTTAATTTTAGATGAGATAATAAATCTCCAACACCATTTATAAACAGGTTAAAACTTCCTGAAGGTGCTCTGTATATGGCTGTTATTATAAGGGGCCTTTTATGAAATTCTATGTCTGTTTCACATGCTTCTATGTGCTGCTCTAAGAAAAATTTATTAATGCCAATATTCTTAAATTTAAAACTGTTTTCAACAAATGTGATAATTCCTCATTTCTCCATATTTTGTCTACAGAAGTAAGGCGCTAACTGGAATTCTGTAAGATTTAACATATCTGTACCACTAGTCACATGATGTTCAGAGAGGCAGAAAGCGAAAGTGAATAGTAGTTGCTGGCCGGTGTGACCGTGCGGTTCTAGGTGCTTCAGTCTGGAACTGCGTGACCGCTACAGTCGCAGGTTCGAATCCTGTCTCGGGCATGGATGTGTATGCTGTCCTTAAGTTAGTTAGGTTTAAGTAGTTTTAAGTTCTAGGTGACTGATGACCACAGATGTTAAGTCCCATAGTGCTCAGAGCCAATAGTAGTTGTTTATATTAGAATAGCATAGAAGCCTTATTGTCACATGACATGTTATATACAATCATTTGATTGAAACATTGGTGACTCGTGAATGAATAATTCTGTGCCTACCTAAGTATACCTAAAACAAGACACATTAAAATAACGCATATAACTGCTCTCAGAAGCACATTACAACATAAAAAGATAATTACTTGTTAGATTTCTTCCTTTTCCATAAAATTTCCACCGTGGTTTGGAATCATTCTTTTAAAGTATTTTTCATGTTTGTTTCTGTAGTTTATAAATATGGACATACTTTCATAAAAGTAGTATATAAGTTTAAATCTAGATATTTGGATACATAGTTCACATGATACATAGTTTATAAGTATGGACACATATGAAAAGAACATATACCTCCATTAAAAGAGAACATAAGCACACACATAGAATGTAATGTAGAAAAAAATTGGAAAACAAAACAGATGTAATATCTCTTACTTGTCTTCCTTGTTTATAAAATCATCTGTAGCAGCATTTGCTTTTTAAATATTTTTCAATGTTTGCACATGTGGATTCTAGCTTGTAGTCCTTCAGCTTTGAATGGATTTTATTGCTAAGCTTCAAAGCCATGTAATATGGAGTATTTTCAAATAGTGTTAGTCTGTGACAAGGTAACATGTAATCTTGTTTGTACATCATTTCATAAGTGTAATGAATTTCCCTCAAAAAGATGTGGGTTTTTAACTCAAAGAAAAGTGTTTCATATATAAACATGGAAGTAATTGTCAGTAAGTCAAGGCTTGCAAATAAATGTTTGCATGATTGTCTACTGTTTGTTCTAGTCATACCTCCAATAATTTTTTTCTGTAGCTTGAACACTCTGAGGAGGCATCCTTTTTCAACTCCCCAAAAAATTATGCCATATCTTACAACTGATATAAAATATGCATTATACCCAATTTTCCTAACATTTAAGTCAGTTACTTTATTCAGAGCCCTCATTGCGTAGACAAAACTATTTAACTGCTTCAGTAAGCAATCCACATGATCAGTCCATGACACGTTTTTGTTTATGCTCACTCCCAAAAAATTAGACATATTCTGCAGTTAGCAGTTCTCTGTCTTCATAACTACTGTGATACATATTCAACAATTTGTTTGGTCCTGAAGTGTACAGTTTGTGTTTTTGTTATGTTTAGTTTCAGAGCATTATTTTTTATCCAGTTTTCTAGTTCTTGAAGGAAGTTACCTTACCTGCAATGTCGTTTGTATAATATAGAAATAATAATGGGCCTAGTATAGACACCTGGGGTACACCTGCTTGTATTTCCTTCCAATTAGAGCAAGCTTTCTCGCCCTTATGTTGTATAACAACTCTCTGTTTCCTATTTTTAAGATACAAACAAATTTAAATATTTTTCATGGAAGCCATAAGAAGCTAATTTGAGGAGCAGCTGCTTATGGTTTATCATGTCAAATGCCTTACTGAGGTCACAGAAGATATCGGATACACTCTCCTTGTTATTGAAGCATGTGCTTATTTTAGTAATTAGTTCATTAATAGCATGCACAGTGCTTTGGCTCTTCCTAAATCCATATTGATTATTAAGAATAATGTTATGTTTTTGTTATATTTTTCTGTTTGGTTACACACTACTAGCTCAAATATTTTAGAAATAATTATTAGTATTGATACTGGGCGAAAATTTCATATCTCCTCTTGTCTACCCTTTTTTAGGTCGAACATCCACATACTTCAGCCTACTCGGAAAGCATCCCTCATCAAACGATTGATTTATTATGTGACTGAGTTGGGGTGCAATATTATCAAATTATGCCTTTATTATTTTTGTTGGGGATTCATCCCAGCCCACAGAATTGAGATTTTTTTTAGGGATTTTATAATGTTAGCCACCTTATAGCATAAATGAGTGAATTTGAATTCTACAGATCTGTGCTGCATTATATTTAGACTGTGTAGGAGGGAGTTTGTCAATTTTGTTAGAATTTATGAAATACCTGTTGAATTCTTCGTAAATATGTCTGGAGTTTGTAATCATTTCCCCATCTATTCCTAATTTATGATTAAAACTTTTTGCTGTACAGCTTTTGATTTATTTGTGGTATCTGATATGTATTTACTGTTTGCCATTTGTTTTGCTCGTTTAACTTCTCTACCAAATATATTTTTGTATTTGTTTACATAGGTGACAAGCTCTGCATCATGGTTGTTCTTTGCTTGCATGTGCAGTTTCCTCTTTCTAATACTAGACATTCTGATGCCTTCAGTTAGCCATGAGTTCTTTTTACAGTTTTTGTCATGTACTGTATGAAGGGGAAGCATTAATTGAAAACACTCATGAATTCTGATATGAAAGCATTGTAGTTTCTGTTTGGTGATTACCGCTTGCTGAAAGACCAGGATGATTGGCTCAAATGGCTCTGAGCACTATGGCACTCAACTTCTGAGGTCATCAGTCCCCTATAACTTAGAACTACTTAAACCTAACAGACCTAAGGACATCACACACATCCATGCCCGATGCAGGATTCGAACCTGCGACCGTAGCAGTCGCGCTGTTCCGGACTGTAGTGCCTAGAACCGCTGGGCCCAGCTGATTCATTTAGTCTTGAGACAAATGTATTCACATTGTGTTGGCTGAAGTTCCTGACTCGTTTCACTGTTACCGTTTTATCTAAATTTGGCAATGGGATAAAAAGGGCTGAATGGTCAGATATACCTAATTCTAAGATGAACTTTTCTCTAGCACCATAGTTGATGCTGCTCACTATATTATCTATACATGTTCCAGAAGATGCTGTTATTCTAGTGTACTCACTAAAGTTTAATGTTAAGCCATTTGTAGATAACATGTCCTTCAGAGAAACAGCAAACCTATAATCAGCTCTTACATTTGTGTTGAAGTCAGCAGAAATTATTATCTTTTTACATAACTTTTTATACTTGCAATGTATACAATAAGGTTTCAAGTTTGTCTAAAAATGCACATGTAGCGGAATAATCAGGGATTTCATATATACTAATAATTAATATGCCGTATTCCAAAAGTTCAATGCAGCAGCTTTCCAATAATAGTTCCACATTCAAGCAAATTAAAAGTCTGCCTGGCTTCAAAGCTTAGTGATTCTTCTACTAGAATGCATGATCCTCCAAAACCGTTTTTTCCAGAAAAGCTCGCTGATAAACTGTAGCCTGAAAGTGAGTTATCAAGTTTATATTTTCACTTTTAAGCCAGTGCCCATTTAAGCACATAACAGAAATTGTGTTCTCCAGAAGTACTTCTAGTTCATACAATTTGTTCATCTGATAGACCTCCTATGTTAAGCTGCATTATGAAACTATTACGTTTTGAATCAAACTGGGAATCATTTAATTGGTCATCGAATGTGGCACCTGAATGAGTCTTTAATTCTAAATTGCATTCCGTTATTTTGTTTCTCGTATACCAAATTACATGGGAATTGGCCCACTCTATTAGTTTCACTGTTAAGGATCGCCCAGCACAATAACAGACTTATTTTTACTTTCGTTGACGAGAGAGATCTCATCAAGGGCATTGTTTATGTTACCTTATTTGTCGAGATGCATTCCATGGTATGTGAAACAGTTTCTTTCATAGTTACTTATGTCAATCACCTTTACAATGCCAGACACATGAAAACTGTTATTCACATTGTTCGTCAATAATTCTCGAATGTTTCGTACATAACTATCCCCAAATAGTTTCACTTTCTTCTTTTGTTGCCGTTTTTCAACTGCTGAGCCGCTGTTTGACGAACACTTTGAACATTCCTTTAAAAAAACCGTTATTACACGACTCTGAAGTGTCTTTCTTAGTTTCCTGGTGTTGATGGTTGTCTTCTTTTGATGAAGCACAGTTTGTACAGTGAATCAACATATCTGCTTTGTTTACATCGTATTCTTTTTTGTGATCTTCTAGCGATGGAGAAAAAAGTATTTTCTTTACCGAAGGTGCACTCTTATTCTTCAGAGCATCATACTTTTCGTTTAGATCAAACATATAACTTTGAAGTGATCTGATTATTTCGTCCTTTTTTCTGATTACGCCTTTAAATTTGCATTCACAAGCACCACCAACGCACTCATGAAGCTAACGGCGACAGTTGCTACACTGGATACCCTTTAATACTTTCTTGTCACAAATCTTGCAGTTGTTTGCACTTATAAGTTCGTTTTTACTGGTGCAGTTTTCACATACGACTTTACCGCATGGCGCCATCTTGCTTTGGTTTGTACAATGGGTTTTACATTTGGGAGCGTAACAAGAATAAGATACCACATCTGTTTTTTTGTAGATTTCCTAAGACTGGGCGCACACTGATCCAGCATTTCACCTGAAGCAAGTGTTGCCAAACAAAATGTTTTGCTGGGTACGAGCACTCCATGTATTTAAATGGGAGCCCACACACTGATCAAGCAAACGTTGCGAGGTGTTTCGCAACGCCTTGAAACATTTGAGCAGTTGCTCGACATCTGGATCCGATACAGCACGATGCTTGATGTTAAAAGGAGCAAAACGTTCTGCACATGCGCCAACTCCCTTCCACTACCCACCACTACAGCTGTTACGAGCAGCTCTGACCGTACAGAAACGTATGCTTTTGGTTTTCGGATCTGTGTTTTAGTCAAGTGTATTGTGTAATGACTGAAACAGGGGAAGATGGCGTGGTCGACGATACGGTTATCGATGTTGATAAAGTTGTAGCCCTCTTGGAAACCAGACCCTAGTTGTTCGTGATTACCAGGAAAGATCACCACAACCAGGATGTGATCACCTAAGCATGGCAACACATAGGTCAGGAAATGAAGATCTCAGGTAAGAAATGTATAATTAAAAAACAAATTAATAGAATTCGTGCAATTTTATCAAGAATGACCTTCATGAGTTATAAAAGTGTTCATATTTTGAAAACCTCATCTTTCAATCGTTTTACAGCTTTATCATAATGTTTTATAAGGGTTTAAACAAAAATATTTCTAAATTGATTGTAAATTACTATTTAGTAAGATAATAAGGTAATAATTTAATCGTCATCTTTACTTTCGTACATGAATTCATTTCTACATTTAGGTCTATACGTTAATAATTATTCACACATCGATTGATATCTTAATTACAGAGACCATCCTGTCTTACCAAGGAACAGCATCTGTTGGGCTACTAAAAAACCGAACGTAGCTTTCTCTAACTTTGTAGGCTGCTTTTGAGGCTCGTGTTCCAGCCTGCTGTGGTTCTTCATCAACCTCAACAATATGCATAAGCTCATCATAGACTTCTGCTAGTTTTCCCTCCCTTTTTCTTATGAAATTGTTTAACACACAACAGGCTAATACAATTTGTTTTGTGACATCTGGGTGAACGAGCATTGCTTGCTCAAGAACTCTGAATTTTTTAACCATCATACCAAACGAGAATTCTACTATTCTGCGAACTCTAGATAACCTGTAATTGTATATTTTTCTATCATTACTTAGAAGTGTTGATCTTGGAAATGGTTTCATCATATTGATAGCCAAACTGAATGCATCATCAGCTACTAACACGTAAGGAAACGAAACGTTTTTGTTTGGGTACAACAATCGGGGTACAAGGAGATTTAACCTCTTGTCAACGAATCTCTGTCAAAAGCTCGAAGAGAGAAAAACACCAACATCATTGTTTCTTCCCAGTGCTCCTACGCCATCTATCAAAAAGTTTACTTCAGCATCTATCACTGCTTGTAGCACGATAGAGTGAAAGTTCTTGTAATTGTAGTAGGCTGATCCACAGTTCCATGCAACCTTAATTCTTATATATTTTCCATCTACTGCGTCATAGCAGTTTGGAAAATTCCACAAGTCTTAAAAGCGTTCAGCTACCGATGCCCATTTCTCATGTGTAGGCTCAGTCATCATAGACAACGGTGACAGTACTTCCCAATCATAAGTATATGTATCAGCTAGTATTTTTCCGACTGTCGTCACACCAACATGAAGATTGTAATGGACGTATTGAAATCATACCCAGTAGCCATAAACGTGAAAATACCAAATACCATTAGCATACAAATAGTTTTTAACTTATTTTACTGATTTTTGTTGTTTTGTTTTAGGTAATGAGTGCAAGTCCAAGTGGCACATTCTGAGGTCCTCATATGCGAGATATCTGCGTGAATGGAAAAAAAATGCCAAGTGGATCAGGTGGGAACAAGAAAAAGTGGTATTTGGCTGATGCAATGAGTTTTTTGCTGCCCTGCATTGGGCATCCCCAAAGTACAACCAGCAATATGGTTCGAACGTGAACAGATGTAGCAGCTGAGGAAGGGACAGAAGAGCACTTGGAACAACCACAACTGAGAGAGATGTTGCCACAGTCGCTTGTACTTCATCTTCACTTACAGCAGTGGTCGAAATGAATCCAAGGAAAAAAAAGGGTGAGACACCAGCGGAGGCAGTGGCTGAACCAATGGCTGCATATTTTAAATCGATCACCCAAAAAAAAAATCATCAGCAGAACATCCTATGATGCTTTATTTTAGAGGTATAATGCCAGAAATTGAAAAATTGCCTGATACCACTCATAGACGTTTCAAATTGGTTGTTGTACAACAGCTGAAGATCAAGAAGAAGGAGTTTATTCAGGACAACCGAATGTCCCTCAAATTTTACCATCAACTTCCTGCAGTTCTCATGGCAGAAACCTGTCAGGTCATTCGACATCATCTCAGATATCTGCTCATGACAAATATAATCTTTTACAGCTTGGTGACTATCATAATACAAATAACCTTTTGTGGTTCAACAAAAAGTAACTCTTCCTTGAAAAATATGTTTTGACATTTCATTATAATGTAACAATTATATTTTGAATTTCCATTGAACAGTATTGTTTTATTTCATTTGGTATCAATTTTATTTTATAATTAATAAAATATGTTAATAAAACTGAAGGTTTTATTTCATTTTACCTAATGACATGTGTGAGTGTATAAATAAGTAACGTTTGTTTATTATGTTCTATGAGCATGACATTTAAGCCTAAAGACTTGAATTTTTGTACCATCATATTACAATATGAGCAACATATAGAAACAAAAAGGTACAAAATAAATTCAACTATTTTCTTGATAAATGTAGAAAAGAAACAAATTTAGAACACGAAATAGCCAATTGATTTTATATGGATGTGCTATTTCTGTTACATATATGAACTGTGAATTGCTGCCAAAAAGAAAAAAAATATTCTCATGACTGCCTTAAAAACGAAATATTGTATGTGGTCCACCTCGGATTCTGAAGGGTAATAAGTGGCCCTCAGCAGTAAAAAGGTTGAGACCACTGGCACAGTTGTTCCACATTACAAAATATAATTATAAATTTTAATTATAAAGTTATTATGAGGCTAATTATGGCACTTACAAAGTTCATCAAGCATCGTAGGAAACCACTGTGATAACTGCACATTTTACATAACCGTTTGAATCGTAATTGCAGTAAATTAACCTTACCTTAAAGTTGTTAACAGTCATTCTTCAGCAGGGATGCTGCATCTCCAATTAGTGTCGTTTTGGAAATTTTGTCTCTGACGAGTTCCAATAACACTTCAAAACTATTGACACTCATTCTACAATAATTAGCTGGCCAGTGTGGCCGAGCAGTTCTAGCCGCTTCAGTCTGGAACCGCGCGACCGCTACGGTCGCAGGTTCGATTCCTGTCTCGGGCATGGACGTGTGTGATGTCCTTAGGTTAGTTAGGTTTAAGTAGTTCTAAGTTCTAGGGGACTGATGACCTCAGATGTTAAGTCCCATAGTGCTCAGAGCCATTTGAACCATTCCTACAATAATTGTAAAATTTTCCCAGATCTGATTTCAGTTCTGAGAGGAAAGACTTAATGTCTCTCCTCTGATTGATCGGGTGAACCCAATGTTTCCTTTCATTTGAGTCCAGCATTTGCAACAACTGCCATAAAGCAATAGCTACGTTGACTTCCTCGTCACACATGTTAATTGTGCCACTACTGGAGGAGAACAATACAAACAATATTATGTACTGTTGCTTGAAGAAAAAATATTACCTCCCACACACTGGAAAAGCAAAGAAGCAAAACGCTTGGAGGAAAACGTTGCACAGCATTTTGCTTCAGATGAAATGCCGGACCTGTGTGCACCCAGCCTAAGACCCTGAGAGGCATAAACCATCACGTTACTAAACTATATCGTCAGTATTCGCTTGCAGACTACATGTGTATTAATGACTGATGTTTCGTTTTAGGAGTAGAAAATGGCTAGTGAACATCAGACGAGAAGATCTTATGAAAAAAGACCCTGTTAAGTTTTGTTCGATACACTTTCGAACAAAACCGCTACATGAATACAGACAGTAACAAACTCATGTGGAATACAGTACTCACACCGTTTTACATCCCTGGTAAACCACCTGAACTGACGATGAAGAGGAAACTGCCACAAAAGTCCAGCAATCCGTCTAAAGCTGTAAAGCACTCCTGTGGCACAGAAGCAGCCAGAACAACTCTCCAGTCCCAGGCTTATCTGAATCGTCAACAGACATCTGCTTTGACGATGAAGTGGTTAGATTAAGTGCAGTTATTCGTGTCTTTCATAAGGGTGTGAAGTGTTAGAATGCGAAGATCGTTAGGCTTCATGCAAAACTATTACTGGACAACATATTCCACCTTTTAAAGCATAAGGTACAACATTTCACCTATACTGATAACCTAGAGAATATGTCATTGGATTAAAAAAGTCTCCATTGGCACATTTAACATATGACAGCACTTCTGACAGTGTTATTGGCTTTGAGGACTTTCATGCGCAATATATTTCTCCCACTATCTGGCAGTTGCTTGTCCCACTTACAATATTATAAAGATGAAGGTCCTACTTGTGACAACAGATGACAATGACTAAAACACAGTATACCTAAGGACAGACAAATGAGGCATCGATCCCTTTTACATGTAGAGGTACATGTCTGTGCGCTTCTTATGAGTGAATCTGTGTGTTTGTATTCCTTCGATATCAAGTGATAATATGTAGTCCTATCCAACGTCACAAGTGTTTCTTCACGAATGTACTGTAACTTGTCACTGAATTCATGAGTTTTATCCATTCTTGCGCTTATTTTAGAATCTCTATGCCTTCTGATATTACACAAATCTTGAGGGCAAAAAAGTAATTCAACTATTTCGTAAATCACATGGGAAAGGTAAGGAAACAAACATTATGCGTACGACGCATCTGACGTTCTCCTTTCTCTCCACTTGGAGCCCTAGTGTCGCTACAGCTGTCAAATTTTTACAGCAGTGAGTGTCGCTACTGTTATGTTAGGCTGAAGGTCAATTCACAATAGCCGTTACGGCAGGATGTATTCACATCCACGTCACATCACAACAATTCGCGTAACCCAGTACCTACATTATGTTAATACCTGTTCCATAGATCATGAGCATGACATTTTGTAATGTGGAATATGTCAGTTTAACATAAGTTTTGTTTACAAAATTTGTTTTTATATGTTGGTTGGCTATCTGTCAGACTTTTAATGCTGCTTTTTCAAATTACCAAATACTTTTGTGGCAGCATAATAAACTCCTTTTTGTGCCAACGTCAGATATAATCCAGAATAGTGAAGATCATCCTTTCTTCTAGTTCTGCAGCTATGCATTTCGCTATTATTTTTGAATTGGGATGGTATATCAATAACAAATTTCGTAAGTGAATACATATATTGCAGAGATACTGTGATTATCCCAAGTTCCTTAAATAAATGTCTGCAAGGTGATCTTGGGTGAGCTCACAGCTATTATTCTAATTACACGATTTTGTGCAATGTATACCTTTTCCCTTAATGATGAGTTACCCCAAAATATGATGCCATATGAACGCAGTGACTGAAAATAGGCATAGTAGGCTACCTTACTGATGTGTTTATCTCTAAAATTTGCAACAACTCTAATAGCATAAGTAGCTGAACCTAGCAGCAGATCATCACTGTTCTTCTTCCTTCAATTTCTCTCCAATGCACACACCTAGAAATTTTGAACATTCTGACTTAGCAACAGACTTCTGTTCAAAGTTTATTTTTATCAATACTGTTATGCCATTTACTGTACAGAATTGTATATATTGTGTTTTCTCAAAATTTAGCGAGAGTCCATTTGCAGAGAACCACTTAATAATTTTCTGAAAGACATTATTTACAATTTCCTCAGCTTATTCTTTTTTTTGGGTGTGATTGCTATAATTGTATCATCAACAAGAAAAATCAGCTTTGCATCTTAATGAATATAGGGTGATAAGTCATTAACATACATTAATAACAATAAGGGACCCAAGGCTAAACCCTGTTGACACCATTCTTGCTACCTTCCCAGTTAGAGGACTCTGCCGACTTTTGCAGGTTATCTGTACTATTAATTTCAACATTCCGCATTGTTCCAGTTAAATATGAAGTAAACCATTTTTACACTGTCCCACTCATACCACAATACTTAAGTTTATCTAAAAGAATAGCATGATTCACACAGTCAAAAGCCTTTGAGAGATCACAGAATTTCACAATGGATTATGTCAGTTATTCAAAGCACTTAATATTTGATCAGTGAAAGCATATATAGAGTTCTTTGTTGAAAAGCCTTTCTGAAAAGCATACTGAAGTTTTGTTAGTACTTAATTTTTTCAGATATGTGATGCTACTCTTGAATTCATTACTTTTTCAAGAATTTTGGATAAAGCTGTCAGAAATGAAATTGAGCAGTAGTTGCTGGCATCACATGTCTCCTCTTTTTTTATACAATGGATTAACAATAGCGTATTTCAGTCTATCTTTCAGTGAGCTACTACATATGTGACTAAGAATCCTATTCATTTCTTGGGAACAAGCTTTTAGTACTCTGTTGGAAATGCCATCAATTTCATGTGAGCTTTAAGCTTTGACTGAATTCATTATTTTCCTAATTTCAGTAGGAAAGGCGGTTTGAATTTCAATTTTATCAAATTGCATAGGTACTGCCTCTTCCATATACTGTCTTGCACTTTGTAATGAATAGCTGGATCCTATTTCATGTTTTCTAATTGTCACTTTCTGTTGACAAACTTTTCGTTGAGTTTCATAGAAATACAGTCTATCTGTGCTCTGTTTCCTTCTTTCTTTTTTAACAATATTCCAAATTGCTTTAATTTTATTATCAGATGTGCTACACTTAGACATAATGCACATACTTCTGGACTTTTTTATATTTTTTTTTTAATACAGGCAGTAGTTTTTATAATGTTTCACTGTTTCTGGATCATTACTCCTTCTAGCTATAAGATACAATTCCCTTTTCTGTTTACACGTTCATTTTATACCTTTAGTAAGCCATGGCTTTTTGAATGATTTCTTAGAATTATATTTCTCTGTTTCCTTGGGGAAACTGTTTCAAATATGCTCACAAAGGTGTTATGAAATGAGTTAAATTTTAAATTAGTATTAGGTTCGTTGTACACCTCATCTCAGTATAACTGCTGCAGGCCTTCTCTAAAATTTTCAGTTGTTGCATAGTTATCGAATGTGCTATTTTGGAGGACTGTTTTGCGTTACTGTATGGAGCTATGTCATATACTGTAAGTTGCTGTGCATCATGATCAGACAGGCCATTCTTAACAGGAAAAGTTTTTATTTAATTAAATTTATATTGGTCTATAAAAACAATATCTTTCAGTGTGCTGCTTTCCTGTGCCACCCAGTTACAAAATCAACAACTGACATCAAATTGAAAGAACCAATTAATACCTCAAGGTCAAGCTTTATCTGTCTGATGGACAGCGCAACAAAGAATACACGTTTTTCAAAAATAGCTGAAAATTTCCCAGTGGGGACCTATACAAGACAACAATTATAGAAAGTACCATTATTTAGTTTAAGCTCACATTCATGCTTCTATATGATGCTCTGCACAAAATTTTTTAGTTCTAAATTGTTCATACTATGATAGATTTTAAAATATATGGCAAGTCCTGCTCTCTCCATAGTGTCTCTACTTACATGCACTGAAAGCTTAAATTATCCTACATTTACCTTTTCTATATCTGTGACTATATGATGTTGAGACAGGCATAGTACATCTATTCCACCCACTTTTTTCTAAATCTTCTAAACAAACAAGAAGTTCATCTATCGTTAACATGTTCCCAAACTAAAAAATTGTGGGTTTACAAACATTATTTACTTTGAACCACAGTGGGTTACATTTTTACGAAATTATATATCTCGTTTCCTTGAAATTTCGTTTAGTAACTCTTTTTTTGATATGATCTAGCGTAGCTTATGGCTTACACATCGGTAAAATATCAGATCATAACCACATTGACACACTTGAAATGCGGAATGTTGAATCAAATAAAGCAGGAACTATAATCACATTGAAGCAAATTTACATAAGAATGTAATTGCTGTAAAGTATGACTGTATAAATAAACAACAAGTTTACTTAACGTTTATCCTCTGCAGAAAAAATGGCAAGCAATCTTGCACATATGCAAAAGCATTGGTAACATCAGTCTTGTAACGCTGTGGCAATATTCGGGAGATGTTTACAAACACAATATCACCTGCAGCTACACCTATATACTCATACAATAGTTCTGCCAAAAATGTATGTACCTGCATACGCAACTGTTATTTACAAAACAAACTACGTTCTTAACTGATTATTGTAATGATGTAAGCCATTTTCTTCCGTTTTTCCGATGAGTTGTCTCAGATATTCTTTCTTTGTAAACAAATGTATGTGCGGCTTCTAGCGTAAATTCTAATTACCTTTTTGTATATATTGGAGGATCACTCACCAAGCGTTGCATGCAACTTACTAAGGCCAGGAGTGCAATTGAAGGAGAGGTTTATCCAGGCCTTCAATGTAGACACTGCCGGTAGAGGATATCCGACATTTTTCCTCAGAAAATTAAAACATTTCCAAAATATAGCACCCAGAGTAATTTATTTACGAATATCTTCAGTATTCCATCGAACTCTTTTTGAGTCATTTAATAAACTTCTTATTTTATTGGATGAAAACATTTTTCCCTAACATTCGAGTAATTCCGTTAGATGTAATAACCCCTTATTAATTTCTTCCTCGTGTTCGACAGATGACTCTGAGGCCCTTTACTACATGCTCTAAGTTGCACACACTTGTTTTTAAAAGAGCAGCATTCCCTCATGTAATCTCCTTCTGTGAAATGGCGAGATCATATTCGTGCATACACAACATTTACAATGTCTTTCTTACAACATTTGGACAGCCATAGTTTTTGTAATGTTTCATTATGCCAGAAACTGATATATTATGTCAGTTTCCAGTGTGTTCCGGTTGTAGGAAAAACAGCCCATAACAGCACTGCCTGGCATTGTAAAAATTAATTTTCACACAAACTAGTACGTTCTGCACTGAGTATTTTACAGGACAAACCATAAACGATACAGCTGGCGAGTTGACTGCGTACTTACGAAGGAAGAAGTCAAAGTACTCCACCAAATACAGCAAAAATTATTACACACTACACGAACTAGTGTACTGTTTGTCGCAACTGCTTCCACTCTGACGTCATGCACACATCAAAGAAAACGCATTACTTTCTGTGCATTGCTTACTGCGCCCCCAGGTGAAGTACGCTACTTTAGAAGAGGGAAACTGAAAACTCGAATAGATAGCCGTCGTTGCATCAAAATCAACAACAAAATCGTTTTTCACTTTGTGTTTACATGTTAAGGTCTGAACCGGATTTGCTAGCCAAGTTAAATATGGCGCCTGGAAAACGTCTGTTACAGTTTATCTATTTATATTTCTCTCCAATTAGACAAGGCATAAACAGCTTCAGTCTACTGGTTATGCTTATCCTTCACTGTTCAAAAAGCCACATCGTCTATATTAGCCGAAAATTTTTAAAATCAAGACGAAACCTGTAAGCTCCACCACATTTCAAACCCGTTTGCCTCTACATGGGAGCGAAAATCAATTGTGGAATAGGAAAACCGGCAAGAAGAAGCAGATTTCCAGAACCGGTTTTGAAGTGTTTACATGACCACCGATAAATCCGGTTTTGGGAGCCCCATGTAAATGGGGTGAATTTGTCAACTGGAAATCATTTTAAATCGTAATCTTAAGGATGTTTCTGTGTTGTGCATTAATGAGTACTGGCTACGGGACACACAGCAAAACTACAAGACTTTGACCTGATAAGTAGCTTTTGCAGGAAAACCTATAAATAAATAAGAAGCAAAATTTTACAAAGTACAATGTGCAGAAAATTTTTTTGAATATTGTATTTGTGAACTGCCAGACTGTCAAACTATCAATGCTTGCATTTACAGGTTCCCATCAAATGACAATACCCTAATTCTTACGTAATGTAGATGATATTTGAACTGAACTGAGAAGTAGGCCAAAATGCATAACAGTGTTGATGATTTTAACATTAATTTTTACAAAAGTAATGGGAGGAAGGTGCAATTATTAAATCTCTTTAGCTCATACAAGCTGCAAGCAACTGTGGAGGTAGTTACCAGATATGGGGACGAGTCCAAAACAATACCTCATCAAATATTTACCAACAAACAGGGTGGTGACTATACTACCGATGTAAAAAATACTGACTTTCTGATTACATGGTTTTAAAATTAGTGATAAGTAATGGGAACAATAAGAAATGTACAGCCACTGAAAATATGTACTGAGAAGAATTGTTAATTATAACAACATAAGGATTTTTAATAGTATACTAAATAAGATATATTGGGAAAGAGATGTAGACCAGAAGTATGCAACATTTTTCACTGATTGCAAATATTGCTATTATGTGGCATTCCCATTAAAAAGAATTCAAGTCAAAGAGAAGCCACAGATTATACAAGGGATTAAGAAATAGGCCATCGCCTTTAGAAACATAAGCAGGAATGTCAAAATAAATACAACAATAAAACCATACTATAGAAAGTAGTAAAGGGTCTGTAGGAATGTTTTGACATACAGCTAAAAGACTAAGCAATGTTCATATATCAAAGGGGAAGCAACAAATCAAAATCTATTTAGAAGGTTATAAACAACACCATGGGAAAATGTAAATCTAAAACCCATAACATCAAAATGGAAAGTGAGGGTAAAATGATAGGCGATTCTCAACAGATTGCCAGTTTATCCTGTGAACATTATGTGAATGTATCACCAAACCTAATTAACTCAAAGCATCAAAACAGAAAGTGCCAAATTGTGAAAAGAAAATGTTTCTGTATCCAGTAACAGAACATTAGGGGGGAATGCCATCAATAAGTTAAAAAATAAAATATCTAGTAGTACTAAGAGAATTTTGGACAAGGTAGTCAAACATATCTCCACGAGCATAGATCCTGAGCCAGCTGACATTATTAATATTTCTTTCAGGACAGAGGTGTTTACATCAAAATTAAAGTTATCCACAATTAAACTACTGTACAAAAAGGATAGTACAACTGAAATAAATAATACTACACCAGTGTCACTACTGACATGTTTTTCTAAAGTAATTGAAAGAGTAAGATATAAAAGGCTATCTGACTTCCCAAATAAAAATAAAATACTGACTAATGTTCAAAATTGCTTTAGATAGAAAAGATTAGAAAAGCATAAGTCTTTCAGTTCGTGAAAATGGCCCTACATGCCTTGGATAGGAGTGAACTAAGCTATGGGATATTCTTAGTGTAACCTCCCCCTCACTTACCGACCTTAATGACAGTGAAAAATGAAACCGCGTGTACCTAATGGGAGTTTTGGAAAAGCAATCGTCACCGAAGTTAACCTGTCGGTAAAGAGGGAGGAATGGGTTACATCTAAATGAAAGGAAATGTGCTAATGAAACTGGTGGAAATTAATTTTGAAAAGGGGTAAAGTTAATAAGGTAAGTAAATGTGCAGCCATTACGTTAACAATTAACTAGCGGTAATTAGGTATTTGAGATTTGGGGGAAATCACGGTCGCCAGTCCTAAGGACAATTACTATAGTAACTGAAAAAGAAAGGTTATTACACATATAATTAGCACTAGAAGCGTGGCAACTGAAGGTTGACACGTGTAGAGTGAAAACTGAAAGTTTGTCAGAAGTAATAAATTTCGCTACACCCTGACTTAATTTAGCAAAAGAATTAATAAAACCGGAAAATCGAAAGTTAATTTAGTGACTGAAGTTAATAGTGAGCTTTCTTTCTGAAGCACATCGAAATTCAGTAAAATACGGTTAGTCTTGGACTACCTCAACAATCATTTCAAAAGCTACTTGAATCTACGCAATTTAGAAAGAAGAGATTTAACTTTGTACTTGAATTAAATGATTCTGAACAATTAACAATAGTAAAATTTAGTACGTACCAAGCTGAGCTGCAGTCACAGGTAAGCTAAAATACGGTAACAAAGCTCGCACTCTTAATTCGTGCTTGTGTAATCTGAATATTGTAGCCAGCTATTAATGCCATAATTGAACTTTGAAATTAAAGCAGTGAAAACGAGTTAGCTATATTACTTTAATGCTGGCGTTTGAATTTCAACGACACTCAGGTTCATTTCGGAAAAGGAAGGGACTCTGCTTGGTAATGCAATTGGGACAATGAGCAACAAACGTTCATGCTAAGTTGCTGTAATTATAGTGACGAAAATGGAACAGTTTGAAAAGCTGAGGTCTGCCATACAGTTCTAAAACTTTACGTGCGTCCAGTCTTCCTTGTCGGTTGATTGAAGGTTTGAAGCCGTCGGTCGAGGAGGTGGCGACAGTCACTCATTGTCGGCCGTCGCTGTTGCAGAAGCTGGATGTTGGCGCGCCTTCTTCTCGACACGGTCGCGAGACGAAACGGGCTCTTGATGTGCGCTAGTCAATGTTTCCCGTCCGCGACACCATGTCAGAAACTATCATCGCAAGTCGAGCGCAATTACATGCTGCCAAACCCCGAAAGCGCGGCAACTCGCGGGAGCGTCACACAACACACCTGCTCCACTCGCTACTCCCGCCACACACTCTCTGCTCAGCCCGCGCTCCACGCGGCAGAGTTAACACTACTAAAGATCCTACACACTTTGATTCTTCACACGACCTATCGACGTAATCGTTCGATAGCAGTCTTCCCTAGGCAAGACCCAGCGTAAAAATACAAATAATATTTACGAAACAAACCAATTATACATCGACATAAATGTATAAATATATATATACAAACAGTAAAACAATTACAATATACAAAGAGACAGAAATGTCATATCTTGAGGTAACAAAGCAAGGAAAAAAAATAATAGTACAATAGATGGAAATAGGAGGCTATGCATTTCCGGCGTTACACGTGCCCCACATTGTCTGAGGATGTTCGTGTAACGTAAACAGACTCAGAAAATGTCCCAAAAAAGAAACAGCGGAAATGCATACGCTCAAAACATCAAAAAAATTTAGCATTCGTCTAATTAAACATAAACCAATTTTTATACAATAATAATTGAGTGGAGATACTCCTAATCTTATTCCACTCTGTCATCTTGCACAAAATAAAACAGGTTGACAACATATCAAAATTCATAGAAAACATAGAAAATGGTTTAGCTATTCCAAAATCATTAAAATTCGTAACACTATAAGAAATGGAATACTATTTGCAAAATTAATCAGAGTACATGGTCATTGAAAATAGGTATATCAAAATACGCAAACAAATGATTAATTACATAGAATACACATTTTTATGTAACCTTTTCATAATTAATTTTCTCGTCATGTCCAATTAACGCTAAACAAGAAAATAATATACAGCAGATCGAAAAAAACATAAATATTGACAGCAGAATTCTTTCACATCAGCTGTCCGGGAAGAAAAGCAACTCCACATTCCGTACTCGCGAGTACAAAGAATGCCGGCAGCGGCACAAGAGCCGACAGCGGCATAAGAGCCGACAGCGGCTTCGCCTCGCAAGTATTGTTGCGCCCGCCTGTGCGGCAGGCTTGATCTCACTCGCCCTTGTAACGGCGTTTCCAGAATGTCCGTTTCACTGAATTCTTTCGGAAAAACTCACTCCCGAGTAATCTCAAGGAGTCCATAAACACTCTCACAGTGGATAACTCAACACTGTCCATCATCACACGCATGTACTAGCCTGAAACTTAAAACAGCGTCTAAGTACATCGGCAATGACTAATAAAAACACACATTCATGAAATATTACAGCAAGTTACAAAATCATATTTACATTCCTTAATCTACTGTGACTCAGCTGAAAACTTAAACTAGCAGCTTGGATTTTTCAGATGATTACTAATCAGTTACTCTTAAATCATTTAGTCAAAATTAATTATATATTAATTACAACTTCTTTAATGACCTCTAGGTCAGGCAAAAGCATCGTAACATGGCACATCCTTAAATCTTACACTCTATATATACATACTGTACAAATTACCCATTGTGTGGTATTAATCGATCCTAGGTTGGTACAATTTCAAGTCTACAATATTCCGTATACCTAATCGTTTTCCAGAGCTTGGATACTCTAAGCAATAAGCATTTGTGTGAGGTATACCAATGACTTTATATGGTCCATTATAAACAAACTTAAATTTAGAGATTTCATTGTCTATCTCGCTCGATTTCTCATGAGCTTTTACAAGTACTAAGTCTCCGATTGTAAACTTAGCAAAACGCCCTTTTGCGTCATGACAACGTGTGCGAGAGTCGGCTTTTAGCTTCATTACTTCTCGCAAACGATCTTTTTTCACACCAATACTAATGTCAATCCGTGGAGGGAATTTGATTATCTCTTCCAACTCACTTTCTACACTTTTGTCAATGCCGAAATTCCTCACGTTACGGCAGTTCAAATTCATTCCTACGTCAATGTCATTAACAGTTAACAATGTGTATAGGCTGGTATTGCTTATGCACACCGTCTCCTGCCTCGTCAAAACTAACTACTATTGTTTTATCTTGTGACGTACATGTCAAAGTTTTGCTTTCGCAATTAATCACTGCACGGTACTTTAATAGCCAATCTAACCCGATAATTACTTCCGTAGTCAAGTCTGGCACGACGACAAACTCTTGTTGAAATCGTGCCCCACATATCTCGAAGTTGACAAAAATCTGTTTTGTGACCGGTTTACTGGCCTTCCCAGTAGCACCGATAATTTTCACTCCTGTTACTGGCATAACTACGATGCCAGGTCTGTCTTTCAGTAACTCAAATATTTTCCCAGATACAGCACTCAATTCTGCACCGGTGTCAATCAACACGTTTAGTTGTAGGTCATGTATATTAACAGACACTACTATCTGTCTACACTTGTCCTCGGCTGTTTCTTTATTTTCCCACAGTAAATCCTCGTCTATATCCAGGTCATTCCAGAAAAAACCATCCGGCTTTGATCCTAAATCCGGCTTATCTGGCGGCTTTTTCAGCCTCTGTTCACTTACAGTTTTAATTTCAACACGTTTGTCCTGAGGCTTAGTCTGTAGCTTCGCCTCCAATACCGAAACCTTTTCCTGTAACTCGTCAACTATTGAGTGTCGCTTTGCTATCAATTTACTAATTGTCACCTTCGTTGATTCATCTTTGGCCAGATTGATCTCATCTGCCAATCTACCTGGAGGAATGTGCTCAGTAGTATCTGCAATTACTTCCTCTGGATCTGCGCAACCCACACTGCTATCGTCCGACCGTATAACGTCAGCCCTAACCTCATACACGCTGTAATCTACGTGCTTTTCTACCAATCGTGTCCGGCTGCCACTAAAATTCTCGTAATCTTTCTCCTTAATACTTTCACAATGTTTAAACTGGAGGTTTGCGTCGGATGGATCGGCTACTTCTACCACTACAACTTTCGGTAAGGTCTGCCGGTTAGGGCCAGAACTTTCCGTTACTACTTCAACATCCAACCCTTGCGGGACGAAACACGACGAATCTTGCTCGTGCTCCCCATTAACATCAACTATTTCTCGTAAAGTCTGCCGGTTAGGGCCAGAACTTTCTATCACTTCACAAACACTATCTTCCTGCGGGACGAGACGCGGCAAATCCTGCACGCGCTCCCCATAAACACTTCTCCCATACAGACCCCTATAATCTCTTAGTTCGTTGTATAAGCGACCGAACTGCCTTAACCAGACCTCATCCCTCTCTGCATCCCCTCGCTCGATGACGGACGTTTTATCTGACATCTGATCTTCTCTCAACAATTGCGAATCATTCTTAAACTCAATCTCCAGTTCCGCTGTGGGTATTACAGCTGCCACTTTATAATCGATTTCCGGAACACTACTTAAATTGTTCTCACTGACAGTGAATGTACTACCTACTGCCGTGTATACAGCTGATCTACT
Organism: Schistocerca cancellata; assembly: GCF_023864275.1. Lineage (NCBI taxonomy): Eukaryota > Metazoa > Arthropoda > Insecta > Orthoptera > Acrididae > Schistocerca > Schistocerca cancellata. The sequence continues at coordinate 777,300,276 of NC_064629.1, read as the reverse complement.
ACTTGTGGGCGCACTCCTTTCTCCTAACACTGGCACACTCTCCCGCCGTTGATTATTCCACACGGAATTCTCATAACGGCGACACCTGGGTTTTCTCCTGTTATTGGGCCTCCAAAATTTCTCCACGCCCGGTCGGCCCCTCACCGGCGCGGCTAATGGTTTCCCTGTCTCGTCCCAGCAGATACGGTCCCCGGATGCTGCTGAGGCGGCTCATCACACCCTCTGGCGTTATTACTATTCTGTGAGGCCCGTATCACGTTAGTACGATACTGGTTTCCGTCATTCCTGTTATTATTTGCATTGTACCGATTGTTATTACAGTCCGAACCATTATTGTTATTGCTGCCATGGTTGCGGTATGCATTATTTCCATGGTTATCGTTGTTGTGGTTGCTGTGGTACCCGTTGTTGTTACCACGGCCTCTACCACTGTCGCGATTATTGCGCCAATTGTCCTCGTCCTCAACTCTTGCCAGGGATCGTTGATTGTCCTGTGATTGCTTCCTACGTAGCGTTTTGTGTCATCTGGAAGCTTCCTGTAGAGTTCCCAGACTATTTCGGATTCCGTGCGGCGATCACGCAAATATTCCAATTTGCGGATCCAGCCCTCACAAAACTCCCTCATCGAACCGCGCGAATTCGCATCGAAAGGCCTCGATACGAAAAATTCGCGCCAGACACTTTGCTGTTTTTGCTCTGACCAGTATTCAGCCAGAAACAAATTTTTAAACTCGTCAAAAGTCAGGTTCGTAATGTTGAGGTTTAAGCCCCAACGCTTGGCATCACCAGCCAGCACATCAATAACCGCATTAATTTTTCTCTCATTAGTCCATGATCTGGGTAAAACTCTTTCACAATTTTTAATTAAATCCGTCGCGTGTATACCGCCTTTTTTCAAGGAGTCGAACCGCTCCTCTTTCGTCAACAATTCCGAACTATGTGCACAGATCGGCACATAGCTCTGTTTTTCGTCAAGTTTCTTTTCTAATTCCGACACTCTCGTAATTAATTGGCAAGTGGTTGTCGCAAGCGTTTCTACTTCCCTTTTTATCTCTTCGCAGGTATTAGCCTGCTTCGTCACTTTGGTATCTACTTCGGATACTAAAGCCTTTAAAGTTTCCACCTTCTTTTGATCCTCTTTTTTCACTAATTGAATTTGTTCAGTCACCTTATTCTCGATGATCGGAGCAACTGCTTCTCCTACACTTTTCTCGATTCTGCTAATTTCGGAATAAAAACGAGTATTTATGCTCGCAATTTCCGCCTGAACGCCTATCATTTCCTGTTTAAGATTACCGATTTCGGTATTAATTACAACAATATCTTCTTTGATTTTATCAACTTTTGTATTAACAACTCCAACATTGTTGTTAACAACATTAATAGCTTTGTTCTGATTGTCTAGCTTTCGTTCAATTTTTTCAGACTGAGCTTCTTGCTTGGCAGCCTGAGCTTCTTGCTTGGCAGACAGAGCTTTAATTTCTGCCGATTGACTCTTGATTTCATTAATCAAAACATTCAATAAATCAGTTAAATTCCCGGAAACTACCGGTTTTACTTCCGTAGCTGGTTCCTCTATATATGTTCCCCCGTATTCATCATCAAGGGGTACAGATTTGATTTTCGCTTCAGATTCCGAAACATTTTCTAAAGTTTGGAATTCCATTTCTGCTCTTTGTTGCGCTTCAGCGGTCGCGTCTTTCATGCTAGCTGCCTGCCCCTGAACAATGGGAACCGCCGTGCGCGTTTCCCACTGTTCGACCGATTGTTCTGTATCCAAGTCTACCAAATTTTGGCAATTGTTGCCTTCACTCATTTTAATAATTTTCAATATAAATGCCAAATCTCAAATCTAATTAGGATTCCTCACACTAATATTCTCGCTGACGTATCGACCATTTCGTAACCAGTACTTTGTTACGAGATTTGCACAATGCAAAATTCGTGTCCAGAACAACCTCAAAATTGAAGATTGTCCTGTCACCAGGTCGCCACGTGTAACCTCCCCCTCACTTACCGACCTTAATGACAGTGAAAAATGAAACCGCGTGTACCTAATGGGAGTTTTGGAAAAGCAATCGTCACCGAAGTTAACCTGTCGGTAAAGAGGGAGGAAAGGGTTACATCTAAATGAAAGGAAATGTGCTAATGAAACTGGTGGAAATTAATTTTGAAAAGGGGTAAAGTTAATAAGGAAAGTAAATGTGCAGCCGTTACGTTAACAATTAACTAGCGGTAATTAGGTATTTGAGATTTGGGGGAAATCACGGTCGCCAGTCCTAAGGACAATTACTATAGTAACTGAAAAAGAAAGGTAGGAGGTAGACGGCAAATTACATTTCCTCGATGTGCTTGTTTTTAGAAACGAAAATGGTAGTTTGGGCCACTCAGTACACCGCAAACCCACGCACACGGACCGTTATTTGCACCGGGATTCGAACCACCACCCACAACAGAAGCGGGGTGTTATCAAGACGTTAGCGGACAGAGCTAGAAACATTTGTGAACCTGAGTTGCTCGACGCTGAGACGGAATATCTCCACAATGCACTAATGAAGAACGGATATTCGTCCGCCGAAATAAAACGTGCGTTGAGGCAGCCACACAGAAATCATACTGACGTACAGGCTACTGCAAAGTCTAAGGTTTTCCTGCCGTTTGTTAAAAATGTAACGGAAAGAATAGCGAGGATCTTGACGAAGCGGAATATTACCGTAATTTACAAGCCCACCAGGAAGATACAGGAATACCTTAAGCCTGCCAAGGACGCTCGCAAACCATTGGAAAAAGCTGGAGTGTATAGGATCCCATGCAGCTGTGGTGATGTTTATGTGGGTACCACTAAAAGAACGGTTTCTAAACGTTTGGAAGAGCACAAGGGTAATTGTAGAAGAGGAGAAACGGAACGATCAGCTGTTGCGGAGCATGCTTTTCAGCCAGGGAACCACAATATTCGTTTCGAGGAGACGCAAGTACTAGCGGCCACAAGCGGATATTACGAAAGGCTCTACAGGGAGGCAATTGAAATCGCTAAACACCCAAATAATTTCAACCGAAAGGAGGAGGGCGTGAAATTAAACTGTATATGGATGCCGGTGTTAAAGAAGATGTGTACCACCCGCCCACTACTGGGTGATGGCAACGGCGATCGACGGCGACGGACAGCGCACAATTGCACTGACGTTTTCAAAACACGTGACGTCACGCCGCGGCGTGGGAGCGCGCGGACACGGAATTTAGCGGCAGTCAGTAGCGAGCCAGTGGGTGTGTTGGACCTTCCATCGAGCTACGGGCCCCCTTGAAGATGTCTCCCGCAATCGGAGACGAAACGTTGTGAATCGACACAGAATTCATCAACCGACCACGGCATAACAGCCCGGATAATTATAATGGACATGATATTTCCGGCCGTGAAAATCTACATTTTAGTATCAGAGGGCCTATAACACTACCAAGGGGAACGCCATAAATCACTTCTGTTTTAGACGATAACTATCCATCAATTACTACGAACTGTAGCCTCTCTGACATGAAATCACGGATCCAGTGATATAATTGAGACGATATTCCATAAGAACGCAGTTTGACTTCAAGCTGCTTGTGAAGTATGGTGTCAAAATCTAGAAATATGGAATAAATCTGATATCCCTTGTCGACAGCACTCAACACGCCATATGAGAAAATAGATAGTTGTGTATCACAAGCAAATAAAGGCCTAATAACACCCAAAGGCAAAACCTCGATCCATTTCGAACCATGTGCCATTAATACTACCTTAAGAGTCTGATGCAATGTTTCAACTAACCCACTGCTTGATGGATGGTAACTAGTTGTCCAGATGTGAGACATCAGTACATCAGAAGAAGCTCTGGAAACGAATAGAATTCAAGTTATCTCCCTGAGTCAGATGTAATGACTTGTAGAACCCCTCAGTCGGCAAACCAGCCAGATAGTAATGTCGCAGCTATCATGTCAATTAAAGTGTAGGATATGGGATATTCCTCCAGCCAAGGAGAGAACCGATCCATGACTGTCATCATGAAGCTGTAACTCTCTCAACACAGATCAATGTGTAAATGCATAAAGCGGAAGGTAGGCTCAGGAAACGATCCGAATGGTATGTGTCGATATACCTTTCTTTTTTGACACTGTAAAAAATATTGTACCCAACAGTGGGTATCCTTCCTGATCCTGGGTCACACAACACATTTTGACAGCAATCTAATGGAAGCCCTTATGCTGGATTAGGGGAGGTGCCAAAATCATCTCATCTGTGTCTTAGTGAATGTATGCAAGGTGCCTTTTCTGCGATGCATCACACCATAAAGTAATACCCATTTCTTTAATTTCCGTGTGGGTCAATGCCAAGCTGTATGATTGAGCTGACAATAATTGTGGTAATTCCGTCTTGTCTTATTGATATCGGGTTATTTTCTCCCAGCAGACTGCTTTCACATTGGTACTGCTACATGATAAATACTCAGCAACGACACTGTCCTCAGCACAGATGTACCTAACGTTGGTGGAGTATTGTGCACGTATTCTGCCATCAAACACTGCCATGGCAGAGCTAGGTCCGTAGTTTTGGAAAAAATGTTGTAAGCTATGCATGGTCTGTGTATACAGTAAAGTGTTTGCCTTCCAGGAATTCTCTGAAGAACTTTACCTCTGCATGTATGGCGACGAGTTCTCGATCAGTAGGGCTCCATTTATGCTGTGCCTCTGTTACGAGAAGAGAAAAAAATGCCAACGGTTGCCAGTGACCATCAATCCTTTGTCTCCTGGTAGGCGTCGACCATGATTGCAAATTTGATGTTATGGACAGGATGATTCAGTAGTACTACATGAGCAATTGCATCTTTCATCTTCTTGATCAACTCAAACAATCTCTCATTCCAAGTTAATTTTTTGTTCTCGGAGGTGAATTTTCCCCTGCAAAGTTCTGTCAGTGATGCCTGTTTCGCAACTGCTTGTGAAAGATGGCATCGATAGAGATTAATTGCTCCCAAAATTCGTCGCAGTTCCTTGAAAGTCTTCAGAACCAGAAAATCACGAATTATATGCACCCTGTCGCGGTTTGGTGACAAACCTTCTGCCAAAATGGTAAAGCTCAGAAATTGCATGCTGTCTTTACCGAAAATACATTTGTCTTTGTTAATCACCACTTCAAAAGCCTTAAGCATCTGGATAAGCGTTCGTAGATCCACCTCATGTTGCTCCATTAAATCTGGGAAGACGAGAATATCATCCAAATAACAGAACAGGAAGCACAGGTCTCTTAGTTCTTGGTGTATAGATCTCTATCCCACGATTGCATCACGTTTTCGAGACCAAAGGGCACAAAGTTGAAATGGAACAATTTGAGCCGAATAGTGACAGCAGTATTCTCCCTATCACCCTTTGCCACCGGTATTTGCACATATGCCTTGCGGCAGTCAGTTACACTGAAAACATTCGCTCCTGCTCATCATTGTTGCAATCAGCCACCTGAGGTAATGGATATTTGTTGGGAATAGTACAAGAATTTACGACTCTGTAATACTCGAACATGGGCCATTTACTATCCTTCTTTTTGACCAGATGGATAGTTGATGCCCATTGGCTATCCGATGAAGACACAATGCCTTCACTAATTTGTCTGTCAAAGTCCTCTTTAGCCACAACAAATTTTTCTGGCGTTAGCCTGAGAGGACGAGCCAGTACCAGAGGACTACATGATGTCTGAATATACTGCAGTCATTCATGCTTGCAAACCATTCCTGGTCTCCTAACCTCCATTATTTATAGGAAATCTTGCAGATCAGCTTCAGATCCATTGTTAACTGTTGTTAGCTGATCCACCTTGAGCAAGCGGTTTGTTGACAAATAGGGAGCCAACTGGAAGAAATGCAAAAGTCAGCTCATAAGATCAGCTGTGATACATTTGCCACGATGAAAAACGATGTGAATGTACGTTGTAGCCCTTAATCTAGTGACAATACTTGTTTACCAATTATCTCTAGCCCAGAATTATTTGATGCTATTAGCATAATCAGTACCTTCAAACTATTTCCCCTGAAGTGTCTGAACAGGAAACCGCTGCAGTCAGAGCCACTGTCAGTCAAAAATGTCGTTCCTCACTTCTTGTCCTTCACAAATAATCGACGTGACTGACCTTCCATGGAACTCGAGAGACCAATCTTTTTTTTGTGAGTTGTATACTATTTGCAGACTAGAGCTCTTTGAAACTACAATTTTCAGATTCATTCACTAACACATGTGGTCTTCTCGTAGGCTTCTCCATTTTAGTTAATACCATCCTTAGGTGTGAAAACAGTTCCTGATCATTGAACGACAAGCCTCTACGAATCTTCTTGCGTGACATACCTGGGTATATACTACATTGCCCATGTACAGGATCGTTCGACTCCTTAAAAACAGGCGCAGTAGATAAGGGAGATATGGAAATAGTAGGGCGCATTTTACGCTGACGGCGATCTATACCCTGACGGGGGCATCGAAAAAGTTTGGGAAATTGCACTGACGTCATCTGCTCAGATGTCTTTACTTTTCGTTCCTGTGTGAATCCTCGCTAGCATTTCAGTGCTGCCACTGTTTCATGTAGATATTTCATGCACACAGTCAGCTGTGGCTAGTGATGTACTTATGTTAGGGCCACATTGTCCATCTTCACTGCTGATGCTGGATTTAGGGCCTACTGCTTTGCCAGTCTGCTGCACGATGCTACCACCTTTATGTTACGAATACATAGCCATCGCCTCTGATTTATCTGCCAAGGCTGCCAAAGGCAAATCAGTACATGCTGTCAAGACTATTTTAGTTGTTTGCGGAAGTTGTCTGAATCATAATAAATGCAGGGAAGCTTCTGTCAACAAATACTTACTTGCTAGTGATTTTAACTCCTCCAAAATTTGTTTTGGCGACAAGTCACCGGTCGGCGTTCCTCATAATAGTTTATGTAATCTGTTCTCTGGAGTTAAAGAATATTCTTTAATTAAACCTGTGTTAAAGATCTCATAACTTTGCGAAGGTAACAAATCTTCTGCATGCATAACTTGAGCATCATCCAAGTGCACCACCACGCAATGAAATCTGTCCAGCGAAGGCAGAATGCCATGTTGCGAAAAATTGTCTCTACATGCTAGAACCACAGATGTGGTTATTTGGTCAAAAATGTTGGAAGTTTTACATTTCCTATCTCCTGTAGAGACTGTAGGTTAGGGTTGCCATAATCTCGGAATCCAAAACCAGGACAAAACTTACGGTCACTTGGAAACTGTTCAGTATATTCCTCCCTGTACTTAACCTTCCGTCTAGCCGACATTATTAAACCACCAGGCAAATAATAACAACTATTTAATACAATACAACACAACGAAATCACAAGCACAACAAACTATGCCAACATTCAACAAGCTAATCAAAGAGGATAATACTGTTCATTGCCAGAGATGACTGACCGCCCACTGTATCGACAACTCGCAATCTCGCAAATCGAAGAGGATGTACCGTACACCTGAGCCTGACTGCCCATTGTTTCCATATCTCGAAAGCTGTTCTGTTCTGTTTGGATTTTATATAATGTGAAGGCAAAGAGATAACATACTGATGCTTCTTTGACAGCAATTTTTGAAATTACCGGAAGTTGACTTCAAATCCAGCAAATATCGCGGACATTTGCCTTTTCGGCCCGGACGTTTTCATTTACCCTAAAATCGCGGACTGTCCGTGAAATCCGTGGCGTATGGCAACCCTACTATAGGTGCATGTGAAGAGCTTACCTCTGCATTAACATTGTATGTGCTGCAGTGACTGCTGTAGTTTCGCTTGTATTGGTATCCATGATATCTGGTTTCTTGTGTTGTAGTCATCACTTTGTTTATCTTATTTATGGTGGATGGTAGTGATGAAAAGAGAATACATTGACCACACGTTCAAGATAAAACAATATAATTTTCTAAAAACAGAACTTACGAGAGCTGCTCGTTTGCGCCAAAATTATAGATAGAACGAGAGGAAAGAACTACATTCATAAAGATAGCAAACACTGAAATAGGTCACTGAAGTCTTTGTCACTGCGATTGATATTACTTCTTGCTACAAAATCTAAGTCACTGCACAAAAGGCAAGCCATGGCTAGTTCATCATGATGTAGTGTTTATAAGTGTTGAGTTGCAGAGCATAGTGCAACTGTATAGCAGATTTGCGTCATGTTGTACCTGAATTTTTTTTCACCTTTGCATTTCTACAAGGTTCTGGGACTACCTTATTAAGTTAATAGGAATATGTTCTGTAATATTCAAAGTTACATAAATATAAACGTGCTCTCACTCTCTCTGTCTGTCAGTTTCTCTCTCTCTCTCTCTCCCTTAGGAGTGAACTGTCATTGTCAGTAATTCGCAGATGAAGCATGAAACACACAAGTGTGAACAAATAGCCAAAACAAGTTGATCATCTAGTGAAGCTAACTACCAATCAGAATAGAAACCATAGAAAAGACTGACACATTTGCAAACAAATTAAGACCAATTCACAGTGGCTGTCATGACATCATGGCATGATGGCACTGTCATGTCAGGGTGTATTCACACGTCAAGTCTATTCCATTCATGTGATCTCAACTCGCATGGCTGTCCTCAGCTGTTTTTTTACAGAAATTGTGATCTTCACAAGATGATTTTCAACTATCTTTATGCGTGAAATGCTCATACCCAACCCGGTAGCATATACATGCAGATGCTGGAGTCAAGATTTATACGAAAATGACACCAGACTCAAATGGTTTGCAACTTGCAGGGATAGCTTGTTTTTTTTAGAGAAGACAGAAATGCAAAACAATGGTAACAAAAAGAGTGTGGGTCTGAAAAATGACGTTACATGGTACAGAAGGGGAATTTCATGCACTAAACGAGGAGTGCAAAGAAAAGGAATTTGCATCTTATGCACTACACCAGGAGTGCAAGGAAAAAGAATTTGCATTTTATGAATATTATAGAAAGTCTAAATAGCAGTTTTTTCATTTTGTTGCACCCAGAATTCCTAAAAGGAAAACAGTGTTACAAGCTGCCATCACATCCGATGAAAAATTGTTTAATTTAAGTTTAGTTGGCAGTCCAGTGCAAATTTTTGTATGGTAGTCTTACCTCCCTCAATACCTCTCCCTTAAAGAATTATAGGTTTTCTTTCTATCTTGCATGTGGCTTTTAAGTGCGTTAGTTGTATAGGGATAAGCTAGCAAAACCACATAAATATTGACAATAGATGCTTGCAAAACTGTTTCACATGCATTTCAGAAAGATACTTAACAATAAATATACCTGCCAAAACGTATATTTAAACAAGCAACTCTAATACATTACTTGATATATACTTCACAAAAAAGCCACTCTTGCAGTGTCTGTTGGTTTCACTCAATTTCATTATGAAACATTACAAATGCTGTCTTTATGAAACATTACAAATGCCTGACAAAATTCAAATAAATTCCACTTACTAATCAATCTCATTCGACCAACAGTACTTTTTTCAGTTCAAGTTGCAGCTATATTGCAATCCATTCCATTGTAGAATATTGAATATAGGTCCAGCATGTATAAAAATCCACATTATAAATAAATGAAGTAAGGGGCAAGTAATTTAGTATACTCATGTCATACAGTTCAGATGGCTACCTCACTACTTCAATTAAACTTTCATGTTGTTTATCACTAAATTATAAATTTTTATAAAGTAATTAATGAATCCAAACAATTAATAACAAATAACAAAATAGTGAACAACAAACAACTCATATCAACCACGATGAAATAAAATGACGGCAAGTATAGATGACCCCATTTTAATGTACTGCAGAATGTTTTGAGGGGATGTGAAGTGACACGATGTGATGTGATGCCTTCTATAAAGTATAAAAGAAAATTGATGAGCTACTTCCTTTAGGATACTTCTTTGCACAACAAAAATGTCGTAATTAATGTACACCTTTAACCACCAATATGACTTTTTCGTAATTTCGTTACAACAAATTTTACTAATACCGACATGTTTTCCAGATATCCTTAATGTTGTGATACAGCATTTATTCATCGGATGCTCGATAAATGAGCTGCTGGAATCATTTCTAATGAGAGACCAATACCTCAAATTAAGTTTCAGAGTTTCTATAAACAAACTTATTTTGTTGAGACACCTTAATGAACACCGATGAATATATAAAGGGCTCTGAGTACTACGGGACTTAACAGCTGTGGTCATCAGTCCCCTAGAACTTAGAACTACTTAAACCTAACTAACCTAAGGACATCACACACATCCATGCCCGAGGCAGGATTCGAACCTGCAACCGTAGCAGTCGCACGGTTTCGGACTGCGCGCCTAGAACCGCGAGACCACTGCGGCCGGCGATGAATATATAAGTTATTGGATTCAATGCTTCGTGGATTCAGCTTTTTTCCCTTGTAAATCAGTGAGTTGCGTTGCTTTCGATGTTGATGAAGGCTTATTAGGAAAAACAGTAATACTTTTTCAGTAAGTTTAGGAGTTACTTCTTGCGAAAGCCGGGTTCACACACACATCGAATTTGGTACCACACAACAAAATGTGGCGCCACCCATATGGCTTGCTGTTGTGGTATCGTGAGCTACCATTCACACAGGACACCACAAATTCTACGTAGTTGCACAGTTTTCAATATGGTGACAAGTGAAATCATATGGGTGGGTATTAACGTTATAGTGCAGGTAATGGTCTTAGAGCTGTGACAAGAGATAAATACAAGGAAAACGAAACACAAATGTTGGATCCAAAAATAGATTTACCACATGGGTAAATCGGGATAAAAGCACATTTATAAAATAAATAATACTCAGAGAAGAAAATGCTGTCTGCAATGACAAACTAACCAACAGCTGTCATGTAAATATCATCTGCAGACCAGCCACTCTTCCAGGATTTCAGAAACTTGTATTCGTTGATATAGGCATTTTGAATAATTAATTTTCAGTTTAACAGCTGCCAAATCACACCCGGAGCTATTTCCTGCATATAATCCACAGTTTGCACAATGCTTGGGCTCACAAGTTACCAAATTTATACGACTTGCTTTTTTGGTTACATATATTAAGGGGACATTGTACATGAAATTCGTTGAATTTTGACATTTGCTGTTTTCTACTCCATAATGCACTTTGGACTTTCCTGAACATTTTGGTATATAATACATTAAAATCAGACAATTGTGAGACCTTCAAATAATATTTTGATTGTTGACATGTGACTGTCAAATTTCGCTTCTACACATATACTGCCACTGTCGAGGAGTCAAACATTGGAAACTACACAGTCTAGAAGGCTGTGAATTGCTTTGTTTTGTGTAGGACATATCAAGAAAAGGATGGGAACATGTCCGCGTGTCCTAAAAACCAAGCTGGGTAACACAAAACTGTCTGATGGCAAGACAATAAAATGTGCTGTAAGACTAATGGACAAAGTAATTGATGAATTACAGCAATATTATGGGAAGGCCATTAGAGATAACTTTGACAATTTAGAGAAGATGAAAAAAGCGGTGTGGAGCCCTTTCTTTCATCGATTATCAACTGATGAAAAGCCATGTCATGGTTTGTGTCCACCTCCACCAAACACTTGGTGTAAATATAGGCAACCTGAATTTTATGGCAGAATCTACACATAAACATTCTCTTCCTTTGGCTGTAATGGAGGCAATCAAACCTATTTACAGAGATTTGACAGATCCTGAGCTTCTAAAGGAGTGTTTACATGGGAAGACCCAGAATGTGAATGAGTCCTTCAATGATGTTGTGTGGTGCTGTGTGCCTAAAAATGTATTTGTTAGCCTTGTGACTGATGTTATCAGTGTCTGGTGCTGCAATAATTTTAATGGTGGGAACTATGAAAGACTTAAGGTTTTGGAGAAGTTAGAGGTAAGATTTGGACAGAACACAGCTAAAGGACTGTGGAAACTGGATGAGCTTCGTGTATGTGAAGCAGAGTTCGCTGCCCAGCAAATGACAAAAGAGGCAAGAAAGAAAAGAAGGAGGCAAGCTCTGGGCTGTTGTGACACTGAAGAAGATACAGACTATGGGCCAGGGCAATCTAGTGCATAAAAGACGCAGATAGGTAAATGTGTATAAGAATTTGTAATAAAAAAGTTTTAAATCGCAGTACCTCTGAACTACATTTTTTGCAATAAATAACCCATTTTCTAAACAAAGTATTGATGGTAGAGACATGCCAAGTGTGAGATTCAACACATATGGAACTGGAATAATTAAAATATCCTGAATTGTTTTGTGTTTATGTTCATTTATTTACAAAATTCTGTCAAAAAATTGAGTGTTTGAAAAAAAAAGGATAACATGCCCCACAATACAATTTTAGTAACAATTCTAATTCAGTGTATCTAGAAAAGTGCATTCAATAATTATGGAAAATTGTAAGTTGGTGTCTTAAAAAGTTTCACTGCTGTAGAAAATCAAACGTTGGTTGCTGTTTTCGTAGTTCTAAAGGCTATGAAAGTGTACCTGCCGACCATTGTTTTCACTATTTTCCGAAATAAAATATAAACACTGAAATCGAATCGAGTACAGCAGAAATTACTCCACTATAATTGTGACAGAATCCTCGTTTTTCGAATTAGTGCCACCTGGGAGCAGTGGTGGTAAGAAAGTGGCGCAACAAAGTACAACTTAACTGAACTTTTTGTGGCGTGAGTAAGGTTGCATCTCTTAAATTGCGCCACTAAAAATTGGGAGTTCACACATGCAACTGCAGTATGCCTCTAACTGTGGCGATACTTTTGTTGTGTGGACTTAACACTTCAATTTCTCCCTTATCATAGCCCAGTCCGCATTAATACAGAACTTTACATATTTATAAACGACGTAACCTCGATGTTAACGTACCATGCAGTAAAGAAAAAGCCTAACTTCAATTTCTCTCTGCTTGAGATTAATGTTATTGCTTTGCACTTCCTGTTTAGCGTTGCGCGTTGTGAACCGTACGAACACGAAAGTCGATAGACAGCTAATTTCGTATTCGATACAGCATGTGACGTCACGATGACGTCACTGTTGCACCAAGTCTTGTGAGCTGTACGTGGGATTTTGACAACGGGCAAATGAAATGAATCTAGTTAATGTTGGAAACATGATGATGCGGCAAATCCAAACACTTTACCCCTGGCCTGGCGGTAAAACATCCATGACTATGCGTTCGCAGTCAACGTGTTTGTGTTGGCAACGGATAGAGAGAAAGCACAAACTACGGAATGTGTATACTACGGGTTGCTGCCGATCAAGAACTGGGGAAAGTGAACCGTGCCGTTAGCCACCTAGGGAAAATTTCGAGAGGGGAGATGGACTTCGAAGTGACCTTGAATTAAAGAGCCGAGTATGGGAATCTTTGGATGGTTTCAGAAACCTCTGATTTTCATGTGCATAGGTGCACTGCATACTAGTAGGAAAAGTTATCACAAGCAAGGTCATTGAGGCAATAGGCTGCGTCACGTGGGGCTTTGATAAGGGACAATATAGAAACGAACCTGTAAAGATTGGCAAGACGATGACGTATCAAATCCAAACAGGTACCGTGAGATAATTTAATTACGTCGAAGTGCAGGTGATGGTTTATATGCGCGTTTAGCATAGAGATCGGCGATGTCATTTGATGGTCTTAGCAGACGTAACTAAAACATGATATGTAATGCGTATCACGTGCTGGCTAATTACTTGTAGGACGCTACAGTTTCTGATCACGATGCTACGAATTTTGAATGCTTATTTTAGACAGGTTGCGCTCTTAGCGACGCAATTGCACTGCTGTATCACATACTTCCGACCAACTTTTGTTTTTTGGGGATGGCTGAAACATTCTATCGTATAAATGTAGTGCTTGGGAACTATTTTATCTTCGTTTTTTAATATTTATGACGTTAACATGTTACAAACCAGTTTGCGCTACACAAGCAACAAAAATGATTACGGCGCCACTACGCAAAACGAGAAAACGTAGGTTACATCAGTGAGTCAGTTGGAATCGGTCGACCTGTACAAATACTTGAGAGTAACAGTTTCTAGGAATATCAAATGGAACTATCACATTGGCTCAATCTTGGGGAAACCAGGTTGCAGACTACAGTTTATTGGTAGAATACTAGGGGAATGCAGTCATTCTACAAAGGAGACTGCTTTCACATCATTCGTGTGACACACCGTAGAATAGGCTTTGTGTGTGGGAGCCGTATCAAATAGGACTAGCTGATGCATACAGAGAAGGGCAGCGCAAATGGTCACAGGTTCGTTTGATCCGTGGGGAGTCTCATAGTGATGCTCAAGAAACTAGATTGAGATACACTTTAAGATAGATGCAAACTATCCTGAGAAACCCTACTTACAAAGTTCCAATAACCAGCGTTAAATAATGATGAATCCAACTCCTTACTGAAACTTTCTACATTTCGCCCCCATAGGGCTTACGAGGACAAGATCAGATGAATTACAGCTCACGTGGGGGCATTTAAACAATAATTTTTGCCACACTTCATTTGTGAATGGAACAGAAAATCCATAATAACTGGTGTAATGGGCAGTATCTTCAGCCATGCATTTTACAATGGTTTGGAGACTATGGACGTAGACATAGACAACTGGCGTTTTGCTGAAATCTGCCAACTAAATATAGCACACACATGAAAATTATCCACACTAGTGCTTAGTCAGTACCCACAACCTGTACGGGAATTCACACTCATTGGTCTCGCTGACGTACAACCAGATAATCACCCTTCAACCTAACCTAGACCTCAGGCTATGCTATACACTAGTCTGTCACCTCAAACAAATTGACAGATTTCAGCCGAATGCTAGTTTTGCAGTACATACTCATTTTAGTGACTCATTGTGTGATAATGATTCTGATTCTTGACATATAGCCAATGGAGGAAGAAAAATACACAAATGAATTATAGACAATGATAAATCACAGTATTGAAGTACACTGTGTGAAGAAATTTTAGGAATGTATATAAAGCAGTGATTGTTGTCACAAAATGCAACTCTTATAAACAAATACAGTGTACTGGATTACGTTTCCCTTTAAAATACTTGGGAGCAAATTTGAATATTTCAGTTGAAAACAGGCAATGGTAAATTCGAATATAAGGGGAAGAATGTCTGGTTGACTTTTCTGTCAAATTATCACATGGCAGAGAGAAGAATCATGTCATAGACTATTCATCAGTCAGAATGGAGCCAATACTACAGTGTGTGGTAATGTTTAGCACCAATTATTGAATAAGGAAAAAGTGCAGCGAGTACAAAGAAAGCAGCAAATGCAGTTACATTAAGGAAAAAACTGGGTTTCACTGTCATTGACTTCATTTGCACAGCTCTAAAGATCCTAAGGAATTCTTGGGTCACCAAATTGTGTCTAGCCAAGTACAGAGGTACTTAACAGGAATGTTGAGCTATTTTTGCAATCTGTCAATGAATATATTTCCTGAAGGACTACAATAATCTGTAGTAGGAAACACTTATGAGAATAGAGGTAAGCAAATAATGTCCATAGTTTGATACAAATGACACTACCATTTTTCTTACAGAATACTGATGTTGAATCCTCACACACCTTAAAAGGAATAAGAATGCATTATATAACTAATGAGAGCCTTCATGATTTATTACTTGACGTACTTCTGTTATTCGTACATGTAAATGGTCCCCAAGTTTATTAACAAGCTGTCCAGGAGATACTGTTGGAGTGTATACTAATCAAGGGCTTGAGGTCAAGCCTGTCAAACACAGCCAATACAATAGCCAAATACACTAGTGATGAGATCTTGTCAAACAGTTTGACTCATAATCATACAGAACCCACTATCAGCACCTTAAAGAAGTAACGATGCGTAAGGAAGGAAGAAAAACTAAGGTTAATCGTCATGCTGACAATGAGGTCATTAGAGACAGGATACAAACTTGATGTTGGTGAAGTATGGAAGGAAAAATCGGCATGTTATTTTCAGAAGAACCATTCCAGCGTTTACCATAAATGATTTAGAGAGATCAAATAAAACCTAAAACTGGATGTTCAGGTTTGGAATTTGAAACACTGTCATTCCAGATGTGAGTCCAGTGTCTTACTACTGCGCCACCTCACTCGGTACAATGATGTCAAAAATTTGTTTTTTGTAATGTAGGTTGACTAGAAAAAGTAAAATTCTATGGTCGTGTTGTTTAGGAAACCCTGAGGGGCAGATTAAGCTGCCTGATTGGAAAGGTTTATCCATCCTTCATGCAGAATGGCACCTTTCCTTTATGAAGTGTGAGAGTTGAGTGTAGGTGACTCTAATGAGTGTGTATAGTGTGATGTCGTGTGTGTTTAATGATGATGAGAGAAGTAACAGGGTGAATCTCAGTGCCAACATATAGGCTATATCTCATGAATAGTACCAAAGTCCTGAGCTTAACATCCCAACCTGCCAGCAGGTCATCATCAACAGTGTTGCTTGACATCAATTCATGAGACTGTGGAGAGGCTGGAGTTTAATCCAGCACATTGATGCAAAGTCTGGTGATGGGGAACTATGCCACAACTCCTCCTCCATTTTGCTGTAAAGACAAAGGGAAACCAGCGAAAGGTGCATGGCATATCCAGGCAATTATCAATCCAAGTATTGGCCATGACCAACATTCTACATCTACATCTATACCTTGCAAAGAACCACAAGGTGAATGGCAAGGGTACATCCCATTTTACCAGTTGTTGGTGTTTCTTCCCATTGCATTCATGTATGGAGTGAGGAAGAATGATTGAATGCCTCTGTGCATGCAGTAATTATTCTAATCTTATCCTCACAATCCGTATGTGAGCAATACGTGGGGTATTGTAGTATATTCCTAAAGTCATCATTTAAAGCCGGTTCTTGAAACTTTGTTAATAGATTTTCTTGGGATAGTCTGTGTCTTTCTTCAAGAGTCTTCCAGTTAAGTTCCTTCAGAATCTCTGTGACACTCTCCCACAGATGAAACAAAACTGTGGCCATTCATACAAAAAACAGCACATTACCAGGTAATGACAAAAGAAAAAGTACTTGCAAACCAGTCAGGATAATGTGTCAGAATATTCAGTGCCTCAAAAACAAAGTGCTAGATCTAGAAGTAGCTTTAAACAATCTTGCTGATGTCTCTTGTATTTGTTTATCTGAATACTGGTGCAAGGCTAGTGAATTAAGTCTCATAAATATAAGCAACTTTAATTTATCATCACATTATTGCCTAAGTGTTTTTAAAAATGGTGGGGTATGCATTTACTCTAGAGTAGGACTGCAGTTTAAAGTGAAAACAGAATTGGACCATCTAAATACAGAAAAACATTTTGAATCATGTGCCATAGAGTTAAAAGCCGAGGAAAAGAGTGAAAAACTAATTGTCATAACAATATATAGATCACCACTGGGTGACAAAAACATATTATTCAAAAAAATAGAAGCAGCATTTAACACTTTTTATAGTAATGAAGTGAAATTATTGTTATGTGGGGATTTTAATATTAACCTGTTATTTGAAAGTGATGAAAAAAGGCAGTTTTTGAGTATACGAAGCAGCTTTCACATGAAACCACTCTTTACAGATGCCACCAAAATAACAGAACTGTCATCTTCTTTTTTAGACAATATTTTCACAAATATGGATAATGGTATCACTGAGGCACTAAATGTAAACTTAGGTCTTTTGGATCACAAAACACTATTAGCATACATAAATTCCACTGTACCCAAGGCAGTAAATAAGTGGGAATACAAAAGGCACTTCTATACAGAAAAAGTAAATACTTTCATCCAGTTGTTAGCCAATGAAACCTGGGAAGACGTCTTTGCAGAAACAACAACCGAGGAATCTTCCAATGCATTTTCTAGCACATTCATGTTCCTATTTGACATGTGTTTTCCAAAAAAGCTCACAAAGATCAATGCCATGCCTAAGAACACAAGCCAGTGGATAACACCTGCTATTAGAGTATCTAGTCAAACACTAAAACATATCAGTCAACTCAAAAAAGACAACAACGATGAACACTTCACGGATTTTGTTAAGACATATAAGAAAATTTACAGGAAGATGATCAAAAAAGCCAAGACAATGCACAATGACAATGTAATTGCTGGGTCAGCAAACAAACCAAATGTTGTATGTAATGTAGTAAACAAAGAAATAGGCCCAAGCAAAAATGTTAGAAATCTAGATGACTTTGTTTTAAAAGATGTTCAAGGTGCTCTAGGCAGAAATCTTACTTTAGCAAATTACGTTAATGAATACTTCATAAATAGTCCAATCCATCTGAGTAAAAATTGTTCTAGGATTAGTAGAACATCAATCCCAGGAGAACAAAGTGTTAATTCAATATTGCTACCTCCCATGAACAAATTGGAAGTTAATCGAATAATAAAAACAATGAAGAATAAAATGTCCTCAGGGATTGACAAGGTACCTTGTTCAGTCATGACGAGATGTGCTAGTGTCATATCAGAACCACTCTTGCACATCATAAACATATCATTGTCAGAAGGAGACTTTCCACAATGATTAAAAATTGCAAAAATAAAACCATTGTATGAAAAGGGCAATATACAGGGTTATTACAAATGATTGAAGCGATTTCACAGCGCTACAATAACTTTATTATTTGAGATATTTTCAAAATGCTTTGCACACACATACAAAAACTCAAAAAGTTTTTTTAGGCATTCACAAATGTTCGATATGTGCCCCTTTAGTGATTCGGCAGACATCAAGCCGATAATCGAGTTCCTCCCACACTGGGCGCAGCATGTCCCCATCAATGAGTTCGAAAGCATCGTTGATGCGAGCTCGCAGTTCTGGCACGTTTCTTGGTAGAGGAGGTTTAAACACTGAATCTTTCACATAACCCCACAGAAAGAAATCGCACGGGGTTAAGTCGGGAGAGCGTGGGAGGCCATGACACGAATTGCTGATCGTGATCTCCACCACGACCGATCCATCGGTTTCCCAATCTCCTGTTTAAGAAATGCCGAACATTGTGATGGAAGTGCGGTGGAGCACCATCCTGTTGAAAGATGAAGTCGGCGCTGTCGGTCTCCAGTTGTGGCATGAGCCAATTTTCCAGCATGTCCAGATACACGTGTCCTGTAACGTTTTTTTCGCAGAAGAAAAAGGGGCCGTAAACTTTAAACCGTGAGATTGCACAAAAGACGTTAACTTTTGTTGAATTGCGAATTTGCTGCACGAATGCGTGACGATTCTCTACCGCCAAGATTCGCACATTAAGAAAAAATGTTGCTTCATCACTGAAAACAAGTTTCGCACTGAACGCATCCTCTTCCATGAGCTGTTGCAACCGCGCCGAAAATTCAAAGCGTTTGACTTTGTCATCGGGTGTCAGGGCTTGTAGCAATTGTAAACGGTAAGGCTTCTGGTTTAGCCTTTTCCGTAAGATTTCCAAATCGTCGGCTGTGGCACGTTTAGCTCCCTGCTTGCTTTATTCGTCGACTTCCGCGGGCTACGCGTGAAACTTGCCCGCACACGTTCAACCGTTTCTTCTCTCACTGGAGGCCGACCCGTTGATTTCCCCTTACAGAGGCATCCAGAAGCTTTAAACTGCGCATACCATCGCCGAATGGAGTTAGCAGTTGGTGGATCTTTGTTGAACTTCGTCCTGAAGTGTTGTTGCACTGTTATGACTGACTGATGTGAGTGCATTTCAAGCACGACATACGCTTTCTCGGCTCCTGTCGCCATTTTGTCTCAGTGCGCTCTCGAGCGCTCTGGCGGCAGAAACCTGAAGTGCGGCTTCAGCCGAACAAAACTTTATGAGTTTTTCTACGTATCTGTAGTGTGTCGTGACCATATGTCAATGAATGGAGCTACAGTGAATTTATGAAATCGCTCCAATCATTTATAATAGCCCTGTACATGAAGTGGGAAACTGTAGACCAGTA
This sequence comes from Schistocerca cancellata, assembly GCF_023864275.1. Classification (NCBI taxonomy): domain Eukaryota; kingdom Metazoa; phylum Arthropoda; class Insecta; order Orthoptera; family Acrididae; genus Schistocerca; species Schistocerca cancellata. The sequence continues at coordinate 777,280,283 of NC_064629.1, read as the reverse complement.
GCTTTATTATCGGTATTTTCGAAAGTAATAGAGACAGTAATGAAAAACGGAATTACAAATTACCTCGAGAAATTCAATCTGTTGTCTGTAAACCAACACGGCTTCCACACAGGAATGAGTACAGAGTCAGCCATCACCCAATTCATTGAAAATATTGTAACAGGGCTAGATAGGAACAACAGTACAATAGGAATAAACTTGGACTTATCAAAGGCATTTGACACTGTCCAACATGATATCCTGCTAGACAAATTAGAATATGTCGGTATACAAGGAGTGGCAAAAAGTGGTTTCATTCATATCTCCATAATAGGAAACAGGTAGTAGAAATTGCAACAACAAGCAGTAAAAACCAAAGTATTGTTTACAGATCGGATATTCAGACTGTGCCAATTGGGGTACCGCAGGGGAGTGTTCTAGGACCTCTCCTATTTCTTCTTTACATAAATGATATCAAGATTCCAGTAAATGGTACTCACATAACCCTGTTTGCGGATGACACAAACATTGTAGTAACTGACATAAACGGGGTATTGCCAACATCTGTGACCAGAGTTATCGAATATTTGCAAAATTGGTTTGAAATGAACAGATTAACCATAAATATCTCTAAAACTAATTATATCCATTACAGGAAAACAAAGTCACACTCTGATCTGGATCTCAGAATACAAAATAAAGAAATTGTGAGAGTTGCTACCACAAAATTCTTAGGTGTACGTGTAGACGAAAATTTAGACTTGAAATCCCACATCCTGTATCTCTCTCATAAGTTAAGCTCTGCTTGCTTTTCATTACATGTTATTAGCTTTGTGTGTCGTAGGGAATGTTGCAAAACTGTTTACTTTGCTTATATACATTCTGCTATTACCTATGGTCTCACCTTCTGGGGTCATAGTAAGAAAAATCTCGAAACCATCTTCACTCTACAAAAACAAGCTGTTAGAATAATTACCAATAGTTCAAGGCTAACTCCTTCAAATCAATTATTTCAACAGATAAATATTCTACCCTTACCGTGCCTCTATATACAAAAAAAGCGTAATTAATGTAAAAGAAATACTGACAATTTCCAATCCAGCTCGGATCTACAAGGCTTTGGCACATAATAAACAAACATACAAGGAAGTAGATTGTATAACAAACTACCAGTAAAGATAAAAGAAATAAAAAAAATTGTCTTCATTTAAAGAAGTAGTATTCAGATTTTTAATGACCAGCTGCTATTATAGTGTAAAGGAATACCTGGAATAGCTTCATACAAAACAATTAGATTTATATACTCTGTGCCAATAGTAATTTTTATCTTACTGTTGCTATGATCTAAATAAATAATATGTACAAAAGTGTTAGAATTATTATGTGCTATATCTAAATATCAACTGTGTATTCCATGTAAAAATCTTTCTCATACATTAATGTAATTAATCAAAGTTGTACATGCTATTTCAATGCGGTCTGATGTTGTGTAGTGTACTATGCACATTTGTATTGTGTAGAGTATTGTTCACCCTTTCTATTTTTTTTTGACAAAATCGATGCAATGTACATTGTCTCTGGATGAATAAACTACTATTACTACCACTACTACTAAACTTGAGCAATATCATAGGACAGGTCGCTTGAGTGATTTGTAAGCAATATCCTTTGTAGACAGATGGCACTTCCCCAGTATTCTCCCAATAAACCAAAGTCTGCTACCTGAACTATGTGATCATTCAATTTCATATTCCTACAAAGTGTTACACTCAGGTATTTGTATGAGTTGGTCAATTCCAACAGTGACTAACTGATATGATAGTCAAAGGACACTATGTTTTTTTTCATTTTGTGAAGTGTACAGTTACACATTTCTGAACATTTAAAGTGATCTTTGCACCACTTTGAAATCTCATCAAAATCTGACTGAATATTTATGTAACTTCTCTCAGATAGTACTTCATTATAGGTAATTGCATCATCTACAAAAAGCCTGATGTTACTATTAATATTGTCTGCATGGTCATTAACATACAGTATGAATAGCTAGGGTCCTAACACTGTTTCCTGAGGTACACCCGAAGTTACTTCCTCATCTGACAATGACTTCCCATCTGAGATAACATGCTGCATCCTCCCTGCCATAAAGTCCTCAGCCCAATCACAAATTTGACTTGACGCCCCAGATGATCATATTTTTGACAATAAGTGTTGGTGTGGTACAGAGTCAAATTTAGTATTTCATGTGAGCAAAGTGCAACTTGAGTTTCACATGATTAATGTTTTCAGAATCCATGCTGGTTGGTACTGTTTGAGATAGCTCATTATGTTTGAGCTCAGAAAATCTTCTAAGATTCTACAACAAATCAATTTCAAAAATAAGGACAGAAGTTTCCTGGATCACTTCTACCACCCCTCTTGTAAACAAATGTGGCCAATGCTTTCTTCCAACTGCTGGGAATGTCTTTTCTTTTCTTTTCTTTTTTTTTGTGCAAGGGATCTATGCTAGATTATAGTTAACAGAGGGGCTAATTCTACCAAAAATTGGATGTAGAATCTGATAAGGATTCCATCAGCCCTAGGACTTTGTTCAATTTAAAAAAAAATTTCAACTGTTTCTCAGCATGACTGACACTAATATCTATTCCACTCATCATTTCAGCAGTAAAAGAATTAAAATGGGGTGGTACTCCTGGGTTTTCCTTTGCAAAGGACCATTCAAAAACAGAGTTAAGTTGGTCAACTTTATTTCATTGTATGTTTGTTGTTAAATTACTACCAACTCCAGTTGCCCTGTGATAAGACACTGGGCTCTTCTTCAGGAGAACAATGGTTAAAATCCTCATCTGGCCATCCAGTTTTAGATTTCACATCATTTTCCCTTAACTGTGTAAGGCGAATTCCAGTATTGTTTCTTTGAAAAGTACATGATCAATTTCATTCCCAATCATTACTCAGTCTGAGCGTGTGCTCTGTGCATAAAGAATTCCTCACTATTAGCATATTAAAACTTAATCTTCCTTTTTCCAAATTACTAACAATGAGATCAGAATTGGAAGGTGATGCCCATTGCCTATTGCTAGTATCCATTCCAACATTTGAATGGATTGATTGGAAGGATGAAGAACAAAAAATTGTACCCTGAATATCATTCACCAGTAAGTGGATCACCACCTATGTTTCTTTAGGAAGTTTTTGTAAATATTTACAGGTTACATAGTTTTCTCAACAGTAGTGATTAATATGATCGACCACTTCAGATTATGTGTCTGTATTGTGTTTACAGAACGTTTACAGCTGTTCCTGTCAAAGAAATGGGGGGGGGGGGGGGGAGGGTTGTCAGGCTGAGAGAGAAAGATATCTTGTTTGTTGTGGCAGACTGATCTAATTGTTAACAAACAAAACAAATCCTTGGAATGAATCTCTGAGAATTATCAGGAAATAATACTGTCTAGGCCTCTTAAATTAATGACAAACTTAGGCTGTTTCCATCATCAGATCCTATAATTAAGTTCAAAAGTACATAAGGATGAGGAGTGTTATATGTAAATATAATTAATCAAAAAGAGTAAAAAATGCTAAGCCACCAAATCTTAGAATGTGTAAAAGGACTGCTGTGTCAGTTGCAATAAAACCTGTGCCAAAGTGGGGTGTGTATATAGGATAAACAGGGAGGAATTCATGACAAAATCTAGATTAGATTAGTACTTGTTCCATAGATCATGAATATGACACTTCGTAATGATGTGGAATGTGTCAGGTTAATAAAAGGTGTCTATACAAGATATTACATTACACAAAATATTACATGACACTTAATTAATTAATTTTTTTTTTTTTTTTGGGGGGGGGGGGGGAGGGGGATTTGAGGAAATTATCCACTTACTATATCCAAAAATTCATCTAATGAGTAGAAGGAGTTGCCATTAAGAAATTATTTTAATTTCCTTTTAAATGCTATATGGCTATCTGTCAGACTTTTGATGCTATTAGGTAAGTGACCAAAGACTTTTGTGGCAGCATAATTTACCCCCTTCTGAGCCAAAGTTATATTTAACCTTGAGTAGTGAAGATCATCCTTTCTCCTAGTGCTGTAGCCATGTACACGGCTATTACTTTTGTATTTGTTCGGATTGTTAATAACAAATTTCATAAGAGAATATATATATTGTGAGGCTACAGTGAAGATTTCTAGCTCTTTAAATAAGTGTCTGCAGGATGATCTTGGATGAGCTCCAGCAATTATTCTGATTACACACTTTTGTGCGATGAACACTGTTTTACTCTATGATGAGTTACCTCAGAATATGATGCCATATGAAAGCAGTGAATGAAAATAGGCGTGGTAAGCTAATTTACTGAGATGTATATCGCCAAAATTTGCGATGACCCTAATAGCATAAGTAGCTGAACCCAAATGTTTCGGCAGATCCTCAGTGTATTTTTTCCAGTTCAACCCCCCATCAGTGCATACACCTAGAAATTTTGAATATTCTACCTTAGCTACCGATTTCTGCTCGAAGTCTATGTTTATTAATGGTGTCATTCCATTTACTGTGTGGAACTGTATATACTGTGTTTTGTCAAAGTTTAATGAGAACCCATTTGCAGAGAACCACTTAATGATTTTCTGAAAAACATCTTTTACAATTTCACCAGTTAATTCTTGTCTGTTGGGTGTGATTGCTATACTTGTATCATCAGCAAAAAGTACCAGCTTTGCATCTTTGTGAATATAGAATGGCAAGTCATTAATATATATTAAGAACAGCAGAGAACCCAAGACCGAACCTTGCGGTACCCCATTCTTGATTGTTCCCCAGTTTGAGAACTCGCCAGTTTTTTGCATATTATGTGAACTGCTTATTTCAACTTTCTGCACTCTTCCAGTTAGGTATGATTTAAACCATTTGAGCACTGTCCCATTAATACCACTGTACTTGAGCTTATCTAGAAGTATTCCATGATTTACACAATCAAAAGCCTTTGATAGAGCACAAAAAATCCCAACGGATGACTTCCGGTTACTCAGAGAATTTAATATTTCATTAGTGAAAGTATATATAGCATTTTCCGTTGAAAAACCCTTCTGGAAACCAAACTGACATTTTGTTAAAACTTTATTTTTATCAAGGTGTGAAGCTACTCTACAATACATTACTTTTTCAAGAGTTTTGGATAAGGCAGTCAGAAGAGAGATTGGGCAGTAGTTGTTGACATCAGACGCATCCCCTTTTTTATGCAGTGGTTTAACAATGGCATACTTCAGTCTATCTGGGAAAATACCCTGCTTCAGAGAGCTATTACATATGTGGCTAAGAATCTAGAAAACATTCCCACAGTGGGAGCAGTAGCACATTGAAGGATCACTTAAAAATGTATGTGTGCAGTTTGGATCAGATTAGTGAAAGCATGGTGGTGTTGCACAGTTCACGAATAGGACATACTGTAAACATTCTAGAAGACTTTGATATTTTGACACAGATAACTGAAGATTCTCACACAGTTTTAGTGCAAATTGGTTTTTGAAATTTTTCGTGAATTACTGTGTTTACATGCTGGCTGACACAGATTCTCCTGATGTTTGTTGGGTAACATCTCATGTTGGCTGGGCCTGTGAAGTTCTACTGTTTGCACTGTAACTGGCACTCCTCTGTGGGCAAGTTACTGAATTGCTGGTTGGAGTTGCCTCTCTGAAGTGTATTGGTTTATTATTCTGATTGTTTTGTATTTTTTAATTTGTTTTCAAATTCACTGTTTATCTAAACTTCAGTGCCAAGGACACAGTTTCTATGTATCTATCACAAGTAGTTACAACTGCAAGATATTCACATCAACATGCTAAGGCAAAATGTATATAAAGCTGAAGCTATACGTGATTATAATGCAAATGTAATGATTACATGGTATATTCTGATGAACTCCCCATGTACATGGTATTACCATTTGAAATGATAATTTTGAAATTGTGAAATCATACCTGTTAAAGAATTTTTTAATAATTTAACTTACAGTCTTTGCAGTTTGAAAGCATCCCTGTCATTTTTGTGTGTATGGCCCAAAAAATATTGGCAGTGTATTCTAGACTAGCACTTCCTCTCAGCACTTGCATTTCTGTAAACTTTAGAGCAAGTTTACTGTTGACAAACAGCCATAGTATGGATTTTATTTCTGCTGGCACTGAACTTTATTTCAAATATTCTAAAGTTTGGTGAGTGAATCTTTTTTTCTCTTCTTTCTTTCTTTTCTTTTTTTAACTGGTGATGTAGACTGGCAAGATAAAACATTGTGACCACCTGCTTAATAGCCTGCTGGTCCACATTAGCAACTGAATACAGCAATAATTTTGCCTGGTATTGATTTGACAAGTCCTCAGCAGGCTTCTGGAGGTATGTGGCACCAGACAACTACACACAGGTCATGTGCTTCCTGTGAATTACGGGCCATGGGCCAGTGGTTTGTGGGTACAGAGCTGGCATCCCAGGTGTGTTCCATCAGGTGTGAATCAGGCAAATTTGGTGACCAAAACATCAGTGTGAGTTCAGTGTTGTGCTCATCAAGTCATTGTAGCAGGATTCTGGCTTACTGACAGAGACAGTTATCCTGTTGGAAGTTGCCATCGCCATTGGAGAAGACATCAAGCATGAAGGGATACAGGTGGTCCACAGTAATTTTCATGTAGTCTACAGCTGTCATGCTGCATTAGATTACTACCACAGGTCCTATGGAATCCCAGGTGAATGTCCCCCATAAGATAATACTATCCCCATTGCTTTGTTTTCATGGTGTTGTGCAAGCCTCTAATATGGCATGTCCAGATACTTCATTCATCCTTGTGTAACACGATATACAATTCATCTGACCAGATAATACATTTCTATTGATCTGTAGTGTAATCTTGATGATTTCATTCCCACTGAAATCATAAATGACGATGTCGTTGGATGGTCATAGGAACACACAGATGTCATCTGCTGTGGAGTCTGATGTTCAACAGTGTGCGCTGAACAGTGTGATCTGATCACCTGTTTGCACCAGCACTGTACTGTATCATCCGATCTGCCACACTCACCATCTATCCTACTTTACAAAATAAAAAGCCATCAGCCTCCACATTCTGTGATGGTGTGAGGATGTCCAACATCTTGCCACCTACTCATGGTTTCACCATCCTTCAAGCACTTCCTTTAAACACTCTGGAGAGTTGCATATGAGCAGCCGACCAGTGTCACTGTTTCTTAGGTGCTTGTATCTGTGAGCAGAGCTGTAACAATCTGCCCTTTCTTGAAGTCACTTACATCACTGGATTTCTTAATTTGTGGTCCACATCACTGCTTGAATAATTCCTCATTCATCTTTGTGCTGCTTATATACTTTCCTTAGCATGGCACATGCCCATAACACCACCAGGCAGTATCCAGTCTTGTGTTGGGCAGTGATCATAATGTCTTGTCTCATCAGTTTATTTATTTATTTTTATTTATTTATTCTTTGCCCATGGACTCCAGCTGAAAATCTAGCTGATAGTATTGGGTGTGTCATACAATAGGCTATTAACATCAAACTTGATTTCCTTGTATATACATGAAACAAATAATTAAACAGAAATAGTCCATAAGCATACAAAGGTATTACATGTTTCAAATTATATATACACACAAATCCAAACAACATACAGAAATGATAATTTTTAAAGGTACATTTCAGTGATGATATAATATATTTAAACAACATCTTAGTATTCACTCAAACTGTATATACATTTCTCTGTGAGAATATACACTGATGAGCCAAAACATTATGACCACCTACTTAAAATCATGTTGGCCCACTTGTGGAATGCAGTCCAGCAGTGACTATGCATGCCATGGATTTTACACATACTTGGTAGGTTTCCAGAGGTTTGTGGCACCAGATGCGTACGCACAGGTCACAAACTTCCCTTAATTTATGGATGGTTGGTTTGTGGGCACGTACCTGGTGCATAATAGCATCCTAGTTGGGTTTCATCAGATTCAGATAAGCTGAATTTTAATGGCCAAGGCATCAATTTGAGTTTACTGTCATGCTGCTAAAACCACTGCAACACGATTCTGGGTTTGGGACACAAACAGTTTTCTTGCTGGAAGATGCCATCACTGTTGTGGAACATATCAAACATATGGTTTTACAGGTGGTCCCTAATAATGTTCACGTAGTCCACAGCTGTTGTGGTGCCTTCGATTACTACTGCAGGTCCGATGGAAGCCAAGGTGAATGTCCCCCTTAACACAATACTGCTCCCACTGGTCTGCGCCTCTGGCATGCTTAATGCTTTGAGCAGCTGTTTGCCTGCATGATGGAGAATCCAGACACAACTATCAACCTGGTTTAACAATAAATGACCAGGTGACAGAATTCCATTCATGCGTAGTCCAATCTTGATACCCCTTGCCCAGGTAATCATAACTGATGATGTTGTGGGGTCATCATGGGAACACTCAGGGGTCCTCTGTTGTGGAACACCATGTTCAACACTGCACTGAATGGTGTGCTCCAAAACCTTAGTGCTTGAACCAGCATGGTACTCTGTGATCAGATCTGACACAGATCGCTGCCTATCCTGCTTTAGAGAGCTGGCAAACCTCCGATCCCTATGTGCTGTGACGAGCTTTGGATGTCCAACTTCTTGTCACCTACTCTTGGTTTCAGCATTCTTCAACCACTTTCCATAGATGCTCACAACAGTAGCTTGCAAACAGCCAACCAGCTTTTCCGTTTCTGTGATGCTTGCTCATAGGCACTGGCCCACAACAATCTGGCTTTTGTCAAAGTTGCTTAAGTTGGCAGATTTCCAGATTTGGGCCACTTATCATCACTAGAATGATTCCCCATTCGTCTCTGGTCTGCTTATATACTTCTCTTACCATGTCATGTGCCCTCAGTGACACCAGGCAGCGTACAAGCTCATCATGGGCAGTGGTCATAATGTTTTGGCTCATCAGTGTATGTACCACTTCTCGTCTTATGTTGCCTTTGATTCTAATTATGATGACTTGTGAAGGAGCCTTGTGATTAGTTCAACAGTTTCTAATTTTGGACGCAGTCTATTGTTACCTGTAATTTTGGATGCAATCCATCGTTGCGAAGCTTCACTCCATGTTTAAATTGCTAATACCAGTAAAGCACTGTGGTGTTCAAATCTACTGTTTAGTTGATAATGACTGCTTTTTAATAAAAGTAGCAATTAACAATAAAATGTTTTGAATATCATATGAATTTAGTGGTTGGTGGTTGTTTTGTAACATATTCATGCATTATAGTAAGTGTCTCATCGTATACAGCATATACTGACAAAATAACTTTTTATCCATGTTTGAAGTGCAGGATGAAGTTTTATAGTGACCTTGGGTGAATAGGGCTGTCGTGGCATAGAGGTGGTGGAGTAACGGATTGTGGAGGTGGTAGTGCTGGCCAGCAGTGGCTAGGAAAACTCTGCTGCAAGATGTAACATATATTATTTCCTCTCAACTTATGTCAAGAGTGCTGTGACGTCCCTGGATATGCCCTCTGCAGGAGCGTGGCCCATCAGCGGTGGCCATGACATTGGAATGTTGTGGCGGTGGGATGGCTGTTTGATTTCCATGACCTACTTTTCTAACACTGTTTCCCCACCCAGCAGTGCATACCTGAGTTAGCACTATGTGGTGCTGAGTGAGCAGTGACAGTAACACGTACATCTGCTGAATTCTCGTAGACGTCCACTGTGACTGAGTTAGAAGCTGACCCTGGTGCAGAAGCGTGGCGGCAGTACCACCGTGGCTGCAAACCACTCCTCTCCTAAATCAAATGGCCATCCTACTACCACAACCTTCTGACCACATTGCCACGACAGATGGATCACACTCCTGCAGAGGGCATATCCAGGGGCATCACAGCACTCTGACATTGTGACTCGAGATGAAATAATATATGTTATATCTTGCAGCAGGGTTTTCCTAGCAACTGCTGACCAGCATCACAACCTCCACAACCTGTTAATCCAACACTTCTACACCATAATGGCTCCACCTGCCAATTCAATTCATTGCTGCCATAGAGTGTGGGGGATGGCTCGCGTATTGTATCATTCTAAAGCCATGGGTGTGGACTGAGAACTGTGAGGTGGTCTGGTGGAGCTGGCTGCCCAGACCAGTGTCTGTTGCCGACTGTCCCATAGCGTGATGGAGACTTGTGTGTACCTGATGCCATGGAGGGTGCTGCCAGACTGTGCATAACTGTGTTAGAATCAGAGGGTATTTATAGTGGTTAATAGCACACTTGTTGTGCCTGTACATTGCCTCCAGGCATGTTCAGATCAACACCTACATGTCTCCACGGTGTCAAAATACTCCGTGGGCTCGAACTTGCAGGACCTTTGCAGTGCCAAAATGACTGAGTGGCTTGTCTTGGCTGTCTTGTGGTATACAAACAGACTCGCTTCTGAATTTACATATCAGCATCTCTGTGCATGCCTGCTTTCCTCACATGTGGCCACAATCACAATGGAGCTTATTGTAATTCCATAATGCCCAAAATGTAGGAATGGCATTACAGTTTTATACTCTGGTGCAAAATATTAATATATGCTGCCTACAAGAATAAGATATAACAATGATACCTCTAGAAATTAAAAATAAATTTTAAGTTTACCTCATCATCCACAGCTATTGCTGATGATCTTAATGACAATGGAATGTTAAAGTATAACCTTTCTTCTTCATCCATGTGGCAGATTAGTGACTATCGGTACGGTACACCAATCGGCCTGAGTGTGGTTTTCTTGGCAGTTTTCCATGCTCAGTTAGCAAATGCTAGGCTGATCCCTAATTACATCTCACAAAATACAATACATAAATGTTTTACATAGAGTAACACACAGAACAAAGCTTACGCAATTTACAGAGAGAAGGTGCACACAACTTCCTTCCTTTAGGTTACCTGATGACTGTAATGACAAGAAGGACATGCAGGCACAAAGTTAATTTGCCAAATCATGAAAACCAAGAGAGAGAGAGAGAGAGAGGGGGCAAATAAACAGCAGCTGTGTAGGGCAAAAGGAAAATCTACAGTCTTTTTTAATAAAGTCTTCTTTGTAATAATTAGTCTTTGCGCCACTAATTTTGGTCAATTAATATTAATTTCAGATTTGGCAGATACCATTTAAAGCTTTTTGCCCTGATATCACAGTCCATGGAATTAAAAAAAGTTAATAAACTAGTAGATAGGAGTAAATTTCATATGTAACTTGATTAAGTGAAAATATTGCTGTGTGACTCATTGTGAACAGGTACTATTTCTCCATAGAAGAATTTGTGAAGGACACTGCTACAGTATGATGGAGGATATGCATTTATCAGCATAATGTTGCAGCTATGAATGACATTGTAATGAAACACTTCAAATTATACAAAACTTCATTGTGTGCACTTTTAATTAAGCAGTTACATTTTTTGTCATAAATTTTACATCTTTGGCTTGAAAAGCTATTGTAACTGTAAAAGCATTGTGAAAATTTGTATAAGTCATTGGAAAACAGTGCACGTTTTAAGCACTTGTTTCCTTTTAAACATGACATGTCTCATCATCTATGGGACAAATAAATCACATTTTACTATTATGTGGGAGTAGTAGAGACCAAATTTGCACCTGGCCATCCTGAATGAAGGGGATTTATCTTTCAGTATATAATTTCAGACAAATGCTGAGATGATTTGTTAAAAACAGGCCATGGCCAGTCCCTGCTTCCAGTCCTTGTACAGCTGAATTAATGATCCATCTCTAATTACTTAATTGCTGATGGGATGTTAGGCTTTGAGGTACCGTCTTTGTGATTAGATCTGCAGACCATGGTGTCTGAATGAGTGTATCGTATTGTGTTTCTTTTTAAACAAGAAAATGACATATAATCATTAGATAATAGCTATTACTCTTCTCTGCAGCATAATTGCTCTTTCACCGGAGGTGATATTCAGTGAGACAGCAGAGAACATGACTAAAAACTTTTACACGTGAAAAGTAGGCTTATAGGTGATCTCACATATAGAAAGCAACAGAATGTGCAGTTTAGAGTAGTCTCGTAGAGAAGCTCAGATGTTATAGTGTCAGTGATTTTGCTGGTAACTTGTTTTCATCCTGTTGTTGTTGCTGCTGCTGTGGTCTTCAGTCCAAAGACTGGTTTGATACAGCTGTCCTTTCTACTTTATCCTGTGTAAGCCTTTTCATCTCTGAATAACTACTACAACTTGGTCTTGCTTACTGTATTTATCTCTTGGTCTCCCTATACACCCCCCCCCTTCTTTAATTTAAATTGTGCCTCAAATTTCTTTCTCCCCAGTTCTATTTGGTACTTCCTCATTAGTTATGTAAACTGTCCACCTATCTTCAACATTCTTCTCTGCCATCACGTTTCAAAACCTTCAATTCTCCTCTTGTATGAATTGCCAATCATCTGCATTTGACTTCCATAAAAGACTACACTCCAGACAAATATCTTCAGAAAGAACTTCCTGACACTTAAATTGATATTCAGTGTTAACAAATTTCTTTTCTTTAGAAATGTATTTCTTGCCATTGCCAGTCTACATTTTATTATATCCTCTCTACTATGGTCACCATCAGTTATTTTACTGCCCAAATAGCAAATCTTATTTATTATTTCAGCATTATCTGACCTTGTTTAACTAAATTCCACTACCTTTGCTGTGCATTTGTTGATTTTCATCTAATATCCTCCTTTCTTAGCAAGCAGTAAAGGAAACAAAAGAAAAATTTGGAGTAGGAATTAAAAACCAGGGAGAAGAAACAATAATTTTGAGGTTTGTCGATGACGTGTCAGAGAAAGCTAAGAACTTGGAAGAGCAGTTGAACGGAATGGACAGCGTCTTGAAAGGAGGATATGAGATGAACATCAACAAAAGCAAAACAAGGATAATGGAATGTAGTCGAATTAAATCAGATTTATTTATTTTTATTTTTATTTAATCATGTCTAAGCCATAGACAACCCACATATTACATATACACACAAATACAAGTACAATACACATATGTATAAATAAAACAAACTCAAAATGGGGAGTCACATTACAATATAAAGACAAACATAGCATATATATCATATCACGTCCCGCCAAAATTCAGCGCATTTAACTGCCACTGCCGTAGTGTTTGCCAGATCTTCTTTCCTGCACACTTCCCCCATGTTGCTGCATTCCAGGAGGTGGTCCGTTGTTTGGGTCTGTCCACACTGGCACATGTCTGTCCCGTCTTGGTATCCCCATTTACACATGTTTACGTTGCATCTGCCCACCCCAGTTTGTAGGCGGTTGAGGGTTCTCCATAATGGCCATTTTAGTTCATTTCCAGAGGCCAATTGTTCGTTGGGTGAGATTAGAGGTGCCTGGTCTCCTGTAGGCAGTGTTTCTTGCCATTTTGACAATCTGGCCTTTTGTTTTGAGGTTTCGAGCGGTTGAACTGAGGTGAGGAAATTCCGTCTTGATTTTAGACGTGTGTGTGGAGGGTTTTATCCGAAGAGAGGATGGCGCTGGTCGCGCAGCTGCTTGAGGTGCTCTGCTTCGCTTGCTGTAGCTCGTCTGATGTTGGGTGGAGGTATCCCACTAACCAAATAAAGTTGGCTAACCAGGCTGGGTCTTAGGCATCCCGTGATTATGTGACAGGCATCGTTCAGCAGAGGATCCACTCGTTTCGCATGTGCTGATCTTTCCCAAACTGGGGCAGTGTATTCAGCAACCGAGTAGCAGAGTGCAAGTGCTGACGTATGTAAAGTATGTGGGTCGGCACCCCATTTTGTGGAGGTGAGCTTAATCAGGAGGTTGTTTCTTGTTGATAGTTTGCCCCTGATCTTGTCTACATGATGTCTGTAAGTAAGTGTCCGATCAAGGATGGCGCCTAAATAACAAGGAGTGCTGCTGAACGCAATCTGTTTGTTGTTCCACGTGATGTTTAGGGTATGTTTGGTGTCTCGGTTTCGAAGATGGAATGGGCAGTATAATGTTTTTGCTGCGTTCAGGTGTAGGCAGTTGGCTTCGTAGTATGGCGTTAGACCGTTGGGGGCATTTGTAAGGCTAATTTCTATGTTGTTAAAGTTCTGACCCTGCACGGCTATTGCAAGATCGTCCATGTAAGCAAAGCTCCTAGTCCCTGGTGCAACTGGTTGATCATTCACATATATGTTGAAAAGAGAGGGTGCGAGGACACTGCCTTGGGGTAATCCATTTTTCTGGATACGCCATCGGCTTCGCTTCCCTCCTAGGTTTACGATGAACCGTCTGTTGCTGAGAAGAGTTGATATAATTTGTATCAGCCCGAAATTATTAGTCATAGCATATATTTTAGTGAGCAGCAGTTTGTGATTTACAGTGTTGAATGCGGATGAGAGGTCGACAAGTATGGCTCCAGTAATTAGACAGTTCTCGTACCCATGTTCTATGAACTGGGTAAGATTCAAGACCTGTCCAGTGCAAGTTTTCCCAGGGCGAAACTCCGCCTGTTCCGGAATTATCTGATGATCAATATTAGGCACAAGTCGATTCAGCAGCATGCGCTCGAACACCTTGTACAAGCAGCAGAGTAATGTTACCGGTCTGAAATTTTTTGGCTCGTCCAATGGTTTGCCGGGTTTTGGAATGGCTATGACCTTGCTCTTTCTCCAGATTTTCGGGATGTTGTTTAGCCGGATACAGGTATTGAAAAGTAGGAGCAGCCAGTTTTTCGTGTACTCGCCAAATTTAAGGATCTCTTCATTCCTAAGGTCGTCTAGCCCTGCTGCTTTGCCAGGTTTCAGAGATTTAAGTGCGGACTCTAGCTCTTCGATGGTAAATGGACAGCTGTAGTAGTTCGTGTCACTTTCGCCACTTCTTATTGGGATGGTTTTTTGCTGGAGTCTTCATTTTCCCATTAAGAACGAGTTGGTGCGCTATTTGGTTGGCTGTTACTCTTGGTGCTTCTGTTTGCTGCTTAGGGTCATTATTTAGCTTCTTAATTGTCTTCCAGGCAATCCGGCTAGAATGTTTCATGTCTACACTTTCAATTAGATGTTGCCATTCTTCTCGGCGCTTCTCGATTAGCTGGTCGGTAAGTGCATTTGCAAGTTCAAGAGTTTCTTCAGAGAATGGGTTCTCCTTATACTTTTCCTTATATGCATCGTATAGTTGCTGGATGTCTTTCATTAGGCCCGGTACAAACTCTGTTCTGCAGCCCCTAGGGATAGACTTTCTTGATACATTCTGGACAATTTCTATGAACTTATCGTAGTTGCTGGGTGTTGGTTCTAGAGTTTGCAGCTTTTTGTCGATTCCAATTGCGAAACCTACCCAGTTTGCCCTCTTGAAATTAAATCTTCGTCGAAATGGAATCCGCACTGGCACCACTGCTGGAGTAACTGTGAGTTTGATGGGTCTATGTTGGGAGTGTGGAATAGGACCCAGGACATCTTTCACACACTCAGTTACCAAGTTCTGGCTGATGAAGATGATGCTGAGGGAATTAGATTAGGAAATGAGACACTTAAAATAGTAAATGAGATTTGCTATTTGGGAATCAATACAAATGAGGATGGTCAAAGTAGAGAGGGTATAAAATATAGACTGGCAATGGCAAGAAAAGCATTTCTGAAGAAGATAAATTTGTTAACATTGAGTATAGATTTAATTGTCAGGAAGTCCTTCCTGAAAGTATTTGTATGGAATGTATGCATGTATGAAGTGAAACATGGACAATAAACAGTTTAGACAAGAAGAGAATTGAAGCTTTTGAAATGTGGTGCTACAGAAGAATGCTGAAGATTAGATGGGTAGATCACATAACTAATTAGGAGGTTCTGAATAGAATTGGGGAGAAGAGAAATTTGTGGTACAACCTGACTAAAAGAAGGGATTGGTTGGCAGGACACATTCGAAGGCATCCAGGGATCACCAATTTAGCACTGGTAGGAAGTATGGTGGCGGGGCGGTGCAGGAGTTGGGGGGTGGGGGGGGGGGGGGCGGCAAGAGATGAATACAGTAAGCAGATTTAGAGGAATATAGATTGCAGTAGTTACTCTGAGATGAAATGGCTTGCACAGGATAGAGTGAAATGGAGAGCTGCATCAAACCAGTCTTTGGACTGAAGACCACAAAAACAACATTCTTCTTTCAAGACACTGTCTATTCCATTCAACTGCACTGTCCAAGTCCTTTGTTGTCTCTGACAGAATTACAATGTCTTCAGCAAAAATCAAAGTTTTTATATGAATATGTGGTGTCTGTATTATGTAAATTGAAGGGGCGGGGGGGGGGGGGGGGGGGGGGGGGGGAGAAAGGGAAGGAGCTGATGATATCAACTGCATCGGGACCTGGCGTGGAATCAGTGGTGACAAGTGAAAATTTGTGCTGGATCATGACTCAAACCCAGGATCTCCTCCTTACTAGGCAGTTGCATTAACCAGTGCGCTACCCAGACGCAGCGTTTATCGCAAATGCACGTATTATCTCAGCACGCTGCCCGGCCAACCTACATCTACATTCCCACATAGCACCACCTATCTGCAGTCCCTGTTCATGACCTTCATGCTCATTAATTTTAGTTTTAGTTTCCGCTAGAGGTCAAACATAAGTGTGCATCCATACTGAAGGTTGTGGATTATTTGCCCATCAAGGCAAGTCAGTTGTATGAATGTGTGCTATCCATTCTTTTGGACATGTTCAAAAGAACGGACACCAAGCATTCATATAATTGATTTGCCTTGATGGGCAGTGAATCCACCATTGCCACTGATTCTGCACAATGTCCTGATGCAGCTGATATCATTAGTTCCTTCCCATTCCTTTTTTTTCTCACCTCTGCCCCTTCAATTTACATAAAATCAAAATTTTTATTTCTTCTCCATAACTCAAATTCCTTCTCCCAATTTTTCTTTGGTTTCTGTTACTGCTTCCTCAATGTAAAGACTGAATAACACAGGGGTTAGGCCTCAACCCTGTCTCTCTCACTTCTCAGCAACTGCTTCCCTTTCATGCCTTTTGACTCTTATTATTGTTTTCTGGTTTCTGTACAGGTTTTAAATAATCTTTCACTGTCTGTGTTTTGCCCCTACTAATTTCAGATTTCAAAGAGTGTATTTGCACCCAACATCATTAAAAGCTTTTGAAAAGCCTTATGTAAGTCTGCAATGCTATGAATGTAGGTTTGCATTTTCTTAACCTATTTTCTAAGAGAAGCCATAGGGTCAGTATTGTCTCACATGTTTCTACATTTCTCTGGAACCCAAACTGACCTTCTGTGAGGTCAGCTTATTCCAGTTTTTCCATTATTCTGTAAATAATTTGTGTTAGTATTTTGCAACCATGACTTATCAAACTGATTTCGGTAATATTCACACCTTTCGGCACCTGCTTTCTTTGGCATTGTAATTATTATATTCTTCTTGAAATGTAAGAGTATTTTAGTGGTCTTATACATTTTTTGCACTGTGTGGAGTAGTACGGTCATATCTGGCTCTCCTATCGATATCAGTAGTTCTGAGTGAATATCGTCTACTCGTGGGGCCTTGTTTCAATGTAGGTCTTTCAATGCTCTGTCAAATTCTTCTCACAATACCATATCCCACGTCCACACTTCATCTACTTCCTCTTCTTTTTTCTATAATATTGTCTTTTAAGTTCATTTTAGTCGTACAGCTCCTCTACAGGGTGAACCAAAACTCCACTGACAAACTTTGCAAGTTATTCAGGGATACCTTCTGAGTTTGTTTGGTACAACGGCCCCTTATTGTCCAGTGGCTTATCACATAGTTATAGCATTTTTTTTGTTTCTTGCAGCAATTAGCTTTGGATCTGTATTGCACTGAAAATAATGCACGACAGCGTGAATATCGGCAGTATGTGCTGTGTGTCTTGATTTCAGTTGGTCACGGCACCTGCGGTTGACAACAGTAATGCTCTCTTTAACTCATTGCCTTCAAGTTTGTATTCAGTACTGCATTGTTATGTGTAGGGTTTTGTTTTCCAGCAGTGTTAGTTGTGCATTAACAGTGATACACAGCAGTACTATGAACAGGTTTACTGATGAAGAGTTGGCCGATTTGCACCTTGTGTTTGGGTTCACTGAATTCTATGGAAGGACAGCATGACTACATTATGCTGAACGTTACTCTGTGTTGTGTTGTTGCATATTTTGTGTATTGCATATTGCAGGCTTCTTCACTGTTGGTGAAGGTATTTCCACAGAAATGAGGGTGATTGTGGTAACACACCAAATAAATCATAATTACATTATTACTCTGTAATGAACCTCTGAGTACTGTGTGTCCCTTGTATCAAAATACTCAGAAGGTATCCCTGAACAATCTCTCAAAGATTCTCTGTGGAGTTCAAGTTCGCCCTGTACGTACTCCATCCACCTTTCTGCTTTCTCTTATTTGCTTTGTCCTGGTTGTCCATCTGAGCTCTTGATATTTTTGCAGGTGGTTCTCTTTTCTCCAAAGGCCTCTTTAGTTTTCTTGTAGGTGGTATCCATCTTCACTCCAGTCTTTGCATCCTTCTATATCCTTGCATTTGTCCTCTCTTCTTCGTGCTTAGCCATTTTTCACTTTCTGTCAGTCTTGTTTTTTAGACATCTGTGCTCCCTTCTGCCTGCTTCATTTGCTGGATTTTTATGTTTCCTCCTTTCATCAGTTAAATTTAGTATCTCCTGTGACATCCAAGGAATTGTACTAGGTGTTGTTTTTTTACCTGTTTGATACTCTCCTATCTTCACTATTTCATCTCTCAAAGGCACACATTTATCTTCTACTGTATTCCTTTTCTCTGTCTTAGTGAATCATTGCCTAATGCTTCCTTAAAAACTCTCGATAACTTCTGGTTCTTTCAGCTTATCCATGTCTTTTTTTTTTTTAAATTTCCTATCCTTTTGCATTTTCTTGAGTGTAATCTACATTTCATAACCAGTAAATTGTGGTCAGAGCCCACATCTACCTCTGAAAATGTCTTAAAATTTAAAATCTGGTTCTGAAATTATCTCTTATCATTATATAAATAATCAAAAATGTTCCAGTTTCTCCAGGTCTCTTCCATATATACAACCTTCTTTCATGACTTTAAACCAAGTGTTAAATTGTTTGTACAAAACTCTACCAGGTGGCTTTCTCTTCCATTCCATTCCCTCAGTACATATTCTCCTACTATTTTTCCTTCTCTTCTATTTCCTCTTATTGAATTCCAGTCCCCAATTACAATTAAATTTTGATCTTCCATAACAATTTGAATAATTTCTTTTATATTATCATACATTATTTCAGCTTCTTCATTATCTGCATTGCTAGTTGGCATTTAAACATGTACTACTGTGGTAGGTGTTGGTTTCATATCTGTCTTGGCTACAACAGTGCGTTGACTATTCTGTTCATAGTATCTCATCTGCATTCTTATTAATTATAAGGCCTACTACTACATTACTCCTATTTGATTTTCTATTTGTACCTCTTTACTCACCTGGCTAGATGTTCTGTTCCTCCTGCCACTAAACTTCACTAATTCTCAATTTTCCTATCTTCAAGCTATCCACTTCCCTTTTTAAATTTTCTAAGCGACCTGCCCAATTAAGGGGTCTAACATTCTACACTCTGACCCGTAGAATGTCAGTTTTTTTTTTTTCTTTTTTTCTTTTTTTTTTTTTTTTTTCTGATGATGACATCCTCCTGGGTAATCCCCACCCAGAGGTCTGAATGGGGGACTAATTTTCCTCTGGAATATTTTACCCAATAGGATGCCATCATCATTTAACTACACAGTAGAACAGCATACCCTCTGAAAAATAAAGGCTGTGATTTTGCCATACTTTCAGCCGTTCACAGTACCAGCACAGCAAGACCATGTTGGCTGATTTTACAAAGCCAGATTACTCAATCATCCAGACTGTAGCCCCTGCAACAACTGAAAAGTCTGCTGTCTATCTTCAGGAACCATGGGCTACTCTGGTGTCTCCATAAATACCTCCCCATTGTGGTTGCATGTAAGGTACAGCTATCTGTATCATTGAGGCATGCAATCCACCCCACCTCAGAAGGTCTGTGGTTCATGCAGGGAGGGGAGGGTTTCAATGTATATGACTAAAAGTATGCGAGCTGTTGTATTAAGAAACCCAGGGAGTGTACACTATGAGTAAGCATCTTAAAAATGAGGAATAATCATTACAGGCACATCACAGGTATATTGGGTCCCCTCAAGTTCTCATTATACATAAATGCTCTATCATACACTCCTGGAAATTGAAATAAGAACACCGTGAATTCATTGTCCCAGGAAGGGGAAACTTTATTGACACATTCCTGGGGTCAGATACATCACATGATCACACTGACAGAACCACAGGCACATAGACACAGGCAACAGAGCATGCACAATGTCGGCACTAGTACAGTGTATATCCACGTTTCGCAGCAATGCAGGCTGCTATTCTCCCATGGAGACGATCGTAGAGATGCTGGATGTAGTCCTGTGGAACGGCTTGCCATGCCATTTCCACCTGGCGCCTCAGTTGGACCAGCGTTCGTGCTGGACGTGCAGACCGCGTGAGACGACGCGTCATCCAGTCCCAAACATGCTCAATGGGGGACAGATCCGGAGATCTTGCTGGCCAGGGTAGTTGACTTACACCTTCTAGAGCACGTTGGGTGGCATGGGATACATGTGGACGTGCATTGTCCTGTTGGAACAGCAAGTTCCCTTGCCGGTCTAGGAATGGTAGAACGATGGGTTCAATGACGGTTTGGATGTACCGTGCACTATTCAGTGTCCCCTCGACGATCACCAGTGGTGTACGGCCAGTGTAGGAGATCGCTCCCCACACCATGATGCCGGGTGTTGGCCCTGTGTGCCTCGGTCGTATGCAGTCCTGATTGTGGCGCTCACCTGCACGGCGCCAAACACGCATACGACCATCATTGGCACCAAGGCAGAAGCGACTCTCATCGCTGAAGACGACACGTCTCCATTCGTCCCTCCATTCACGCCTGTCGCGACACCACTGGAGGCAGGCTGCACAATGTTGGGGCGTGAGCGGAAGACGGCCTAACGGTGTGCGGGACTGTAGCCCAGCTTCATGGAGACGGTTGCGAATGGTCCTCGCCGATACCTCAGGAGCAACAGTGTCCCTAATTTGCTGGGAAGTGGCGGTGCGGTCCCCTACGGCACTGCGTAGGATCCTACGGTCTTGGCGTGCATCCGTGCGTCGCTGCGGTGCGGTCCCAGGTCGACGGGCACGTGCACCGTCCGCCGACCACTGGCGACAACATCGATGTACTGTGGAGACCTCACACCCCACGTGTTGAGCAATTCGGCGGTACGTCCACCCGGCCTCCCGCATGCCCACTATACGCCCTCGCTCTAAGTCCGTCAACTGCACATACGGTTCACGTCCACGCTGTCGCGGCATGCTACCAGTGTTAAAGACTGCGATGGAGCTCCCTATGCCACAGCAAACTGGCTGACACTGACGGCGGCGGTGCACAAATGCTGCGCAGCTAGCGCCATTCAACGGCCAACACCGCAGTTCCTGGTGTGTCCGCTGTGCCGTGCGTGTGATCATTGCTTGTACAGCCCTCTCGCAGTGTCCGGAGCAAGTATGGTGGGTCTGACACACCGGTGTCAATGTGTTCTTTTTTCCATTTCCAGGAGTGTATATCCCAGACCTGGATGATGATTCATTTATTGTAATCAAACCCAATGCAGAAAGTTCAGCACTTGAAAATGTAAATAAAATGTTATTAGAAATACAGTGATGGAAAAAAATCGCAACACCAAGAAGAAGTTGTGCTACATAAATGAAAGTTGGTAGGTGGGTTTCTTCATCTGAAAGATTATGCCATTCAGATTTCATACCAGTTGCATAAGAGTGTCGCTAGTCATGCCAGTGTGAGGATACAAATCAGGTTTGCTTTAAATACACTCTGCAACAATCATAGAAGTTAGTTACCTTTGAGATTGGATGTGGTGAGTTTATGTTAGTCAAGAATGCTTTTAAGGTGATAAAGATACCATTATCGACATCTGAATCAGTTTGAACAAGATTGCGCAACAGGACTATGAAAAGCTAGATGTTACTCCTGTCATACTGCAGAAAAACTGGGCAGGAATGCAACCACTGTACATAATTGCTGGCAGTGGTTGTCACGATAATATAATGTACAGCCGCGAGAAGTCTGGGCTCCAGATGGCCACATGGCACTACTGAGAGGGAACACAGTCATGTTCAGCATATGGCTCTGGCACATTGTACTCCATCTGCAGCAGCAATTTGAGCAGTATTTGGCACAATAGTGACCCAATGAATTTTTACATATGAGTTGCTTCAAGGACAGTTTAGAGATAGAAGCTCTGTCATGTGCAATACACTGACCTCAAACCACTGCCATTTGTGACTTCATTGGTGTCAGTTAAGAGCTCAATGGAGAGCAGGGTGGAGGTCTGTTGTGTTTTCTGATGAAAGTTGCTTCTCTTTGAGTGCCAGTGATGACTGTGTTCATTAGAAGGAGGTCAGTTGAGGGCCTGCAACCAATCTGTCTGTGTGGCAGACACACTGGACTTATGGTCTTCAGTGTAATTTCATGTGGCAACAGGAGCACTCTCATGGTTCTTCCATGCACCCTGACTGCAAAATTGTATGTCAATCTGGTGACTTGACTTTTTGTGCTGTCGTCCATGAACAGCATTCCCGGGGGTGTTTTTCAACAGGATAACACTCCCCCATATACTGCTATTGTAACACAACATGCTGAACAGCGTGCTGACATATTGCATTGGCCTGCTCAATCACCAGATTTGACTCCAGTCGAGCACATATGGGACATCATCAGATGACAACTCCAGTGCCATCTGCAGCCAGCAATAATTGTTCCTGTATTGACTGACCAAGTGCAACAGGCATGGAACTCCAGCCCACAAACTGACATCTGGTACCCATACAACACAATGCATGCATGCACATTTGCATCCTTGCATTCAACATTCTGGCAGTTATACTGGTTACCAGTACCAGTATTTCACATTTGCAATGGTGTATCTCATGCTTACATTAACCTATGATCGTGCAACATTAACCCTCACAATACCAAGCCATTTTCAGTTATGTGTATTACCACTGGGTGGGGCAGGGTGGGAGGGAGGGGGGGGGGGGGGAAGGTTACTTTGTGCCCACCATGAAAAAAATTTTAAAAATAATAAAATTCATTAACTGTTCTTGAACTACATTAATAACATACTTTTGAAAGCTCTATAGATGCATAATCAGGGTCCAGAACCTGAAGACTTCTATTAAAACCTTTTTGAAAAATGCTTTTTATATCTTTCACATGCTTAGTCATTCAAGTTTACTAAGTCTAATTATCTTGAGAAAAATTTAAGTAAAACTCGTTATAGTACTATTGAAGTATACTATACTATAGTTAAAAAATATTACATAAACTTGAGGTGATATACAAATAGCTTAGGTGCATAACATAATTTTGTGAGAAGAATTATTAACCAGTTTTTTCGGAATCTACTTCATACGTGGAACATACAACAGTTTTTTTCTGCTATGTTTACCACATGTGTATGTCTTGTTGCAGAGTATTGTTGTTTTGTTCACTTTGTTATACTTTTCTGCTTTTCAACAGCTTTCACTAACACACAAATGACATCTACCTTTACTTCAATGAGCTTCCTTTGCACCAAAGTTGTGCTTGATTTTCCATCCGAGAATACCCTCCATACTTGAAACTGTGGCAGTCCTGTCATATTTGTAGCCCTTTCTTCAATGTACGGTCTCATGAGCTGTAGTCCCAGTTCTTGAAGAAAAAGTCATCGTTTATTAGGTTTTTTCTTATTCCAGTCCAGGAAATTCAACAAAAATGGTGTATAACAATTTACCGCTGCTATGTCCACAAGAGTATAGAAAACAGACAGCGGCCCTCTTCTTGTAGCCCTCTTAGTTGAAATTTCCTCACCATTTGATCTGTCATCTCAATGCAACCTTCAGTCTTATTATAATATAAATTTATAACTGTTTTCTTCTTAGTGTCAGTAGGTGAACCAACTGCAGCGTCATAATGTTGAGATGATAGAAACAGCATATTTCCTTTGGGTTTTTCATGGGGGTTATAAGAAACAAATGTGATTGGAATATTTCCAGTACTAGTATATAATTCTCATCTTGAGATATGTTCAGTTCTTGAGGTAATATTCCCATGAGAGTTAGCTTATGATTCCTCCATAGATCTTTGGCCAAATCAACTGAAGTGTAATATCTGTCTGTGGTGAAATTTCAGTCTGAATTGTGTATAGGAACCACCAGGTGTTTGACCACAGCTGCAGTGGAATTTGAGTGTTATGTACCGTCATTTCTTTTCTCAGCATAAGGCTCCATGCTGATAACATATCTGGTTTTAGCGTCTGTGAGCCTGCGTATAAGTATACCATATTTACAAAGTTTTTCCTTCATGAAGACCTTGAAGGGACACCTGCCACAGAACAATGACAACATTTCATCAGTAACAGTGTGCATCCCAAGAGAATAATATTTTGGCAGTAATTCATTAATTTTTTTCAAAAACTTCTCATTTTGCAGCAAACTTATCACGTTTCCTGTGATCGCTTTGCAACACTCTGTCATCAGATCTTACTCTTTTAGTAAGCTGCCTGAATCTGGTTCAGCTCATGCTAGCAGTGTAAACAAACCTTCCTGAAGTGTAGGACCATAAATCTGTAACAGATGACTTACTGTCATTTTCCTTCCCCATAATAATAAGTAGCCCTACATATGCCATGAATTCAAGTCTGTCTGTCTTGCGTATTTTCTGCCTCAATGCCTCTTCATTGGTGTGCTTTATTATGATGTTGACAATTTCTGGAGACAAAAACTTTTCAAATGATTCTCTTATTGTTCCTACTTATCTTTGTCTCTTATGTCTTCTATTTCTGTCACTATGTTTTGTGCTACTCATTTTCTAATGTGAGGAGGTTTGGAGCTATAAATTTTTCCAATGCTTTTAATATATGTGTCACTAACCTCACTAGCTCATCATCAGTTTCATGTGCCCAGAGCTCATCTTCAGTGTCTGTAGTTACTCTATCACTGTCCACATCCTTGTGCACAACACATTCCTCCTCAGGTTCACTCACTACATTGACAGTTTCATCAAATTCAATTTGGGAATCTGTAGATTCTTCCAAAATCTGTAATATTTCACTGACAGTAAGTGGCTGTCGATACATTTTCAATCACAGTTGTATCTAACACTGGACTAAGTGTCACTGAACAGGAAACAGTTAAGAACCGTAGAGAAATGAATCATTGTTGCGACCATTGTTGCTGTCAACCCAGATAGATATAATGTCCATGTGTTCTAAGGTCACGTAATGCTATTATTTGTATGAGTAAGACAAATGTTGTTTGTTACCAAAGGGGGGGGGGGGGGGGAGAGGCTTTATGACCACTTCCCTTAAACTTAAATTTTCCAATTAAGCTTAAACGAAAAACGTAAAACAATCATAGAATCTGAGAATCTGGAAGACTTCATTAAAGACAATAAATATTTTTTACAAAATTTTAAAAAATAAGTAGATTTAAATATTTTCAAAAGATGGGCATAAAGTCCTCCACCCCCCCCCCTCCCCCCTTTGGTATTGTGAGGATTAATCACTTAAATAAGTTACCTGTACAGATGTATTCTTGAAATTTTGTTATGCTACATTAGTTCTTTTTTTGGTGGTGTGATTTTTTTCATCAGTGTATTTTTTGGATTCATACTTTGCTCCTTTCTGTGCAAGATTAAGTTTACGATGTGGACAGTGGACTTTTATTATTTGGGTTTCCAGTCTTATATTTGTGCAAGCTATTGTTATTTTCAGATTTTGTCTGATTTTTCATAGCATGTATCAGAAGAGAAAACATGTCTTGTGGGCCTGTTGTTAGTATTCCATTTTTTTTCTAAAGACAGTTACCTGCATGAAGTCTGAGAATGTACACTGGAAATTAGTCTTGCAAAATGCTTCTGTGCAATGAATACTTTGTGTCCATCTGTGGAATTGTCCCAGAAAGTTACTCTCTACGATATTTGAGAAGCTCTGATTGGTATGCACACCAAGGAATTTTGAACAATCACTTTTACATCTTTCCTTTGATTCATGATACATTTGGCCTTGCACAAAACTGAATTAACTGTGTTTTTTTCTAAGTTAAGTGATAGACCATTTACTGAGAACCAGTCAAAAGTACTTTTGACTATCTCATTTATTGCTTGTTCTGTTGCGTTTGTTTATGTTCCTTCCATCACTAGGAGAGAGCACTGTTTCTGCTTTCTCAGTATAAGGTGAAGTAAAGAAAACCATAGCCTCTTTAAAAAGCAGAGGATCATCAGTTGTAGATAAGATTTTCAGTCAACTTCTAAAAGTCTGTGAAGATCATTTATGCAAAATTTTGGCCCACATATTTAATGCTTCGATGAGTCATGGTGCCTTCTCATATGCAATGAAGGTTGCTATTGTGAAGCATCTCCACAAAAAAGGAGACACATCACAAATCACAAATAGCAAACTATTATCCCATGTCCCTCTTGATCTCTTTCGCAAAAGTCCTGAAGAAAGTACTGTACTTCAGAATTGCAAAACACTTCAAAAACTTTGATGGCAGCATCAGTGAAATTTAGTTTGGTTTACAAATAAAAATGTCCACAAGTGAAGCTTTATTTTCTCTCTCTCTCTCTCTCTCTCTCTCTCTCTCTCTCTCTCTCTCTCTCTGTGTGTGTGTGTGTGTGTGTGTGTGTGTGTGTGTGTGTGTGTGTGTGTGTAAAATCACTTAACCTTGTTGGGTGAAGCATGCAAGTTTACTATGTTCATTCCCAATACTAGCATTGTGAAAATCAACAAATATTTCACCAGTATAGAAGCTGATGCCAGCAAGTTACTCTCAGAACTCCTAACCTGGTTCAAAGTAAACTCACTGTCAGTAAATGTGAGCAAAACTAATTACATCCAATTTGGCTCCAATTACAAAATCCCACCATAGATACTTACTGTGCTTGACAGCAAACACAAAGGGTATACTGCACCAAATTCTTAGGCCTCCACACACACACATAGTGGGGTTAGCAGAGTACATCATGTCCTCAAGACTATAAAAAGGTTATCTTTGATTACTTCTGCCATTAAGACAGCCTCTCATACTGAAGACATCAGTGTCACAAATTCCACTTACTTTAGGCACTTTCACTATGTTATGTCGAATGAAATAATCATCTCCAGCAATTCACCTACATCAAAGTACATTTTCTTTCTGCAGGGAAAGGTTGTCCAAATTATGTGCTGAGTTTCCCAAGAACTTCCTGTCATAATCTTTTAACAAAATGGGGTACTTACCATGACTTCCCAATATATTTGTTTCATTATGAGCTTTACAGTTGACAATCCTGTGCAGTATGGAACCAATGAGATGTACCATGATCATAGTACAAGAAGAAGGGCTGACCTACATTGCAATTTCAAAGATCTAATCTGAGTGTAGAAAAGTCTACAGTATTCCAGTATTAAAATATTTAATTCATTGCCAAGGAACATCAATGGTCTATCCAGTAACAGTGTGTTACTTAAAAATAAAATAAAGGTGTATTTGCTTGATTAAACTTTTTGTTCATTGTGTGATTTTTTTTAACAGAAGCATATAAACTTCTTATGATATTTGCAATTTATTGATTAAAGTTTACGTCAGAGTTGAAAATGATATATTTTCATTATTTGTTTGTTATGTATTGTTGTTCAACATGAGCTTGGTCTTGTACGAGGGGCCTACCATTTTGTACCTGATGATGGCGTAACAGCTGAAAACCAGTTTGTGAAACAAATTATAAATATTGTGGAATATTACACAAGTATTGTGTATGTTTCATTCATAATCTATAAAATATTCTACCAAGAACTGACAGAACAGTCAATCAATGCAGTACTACATTGATTTACACTTCAATTTTTGCCATCATTCATGGTGTACTATTGACTTATAATTACAGTTGCAAGGAGAGTTTAAGTACTATGGATATTCACAGGCAATTGGTGGCAATGTGTAGAGGGCATGCACCATCACAAAAAAGTGCTCTTGCAACATGACAGTTCTTGTCCCCATACGAGTTAGAAAACCATGGCTTCCATTGCTGAAGTGGGGAGCCAGGTACTGCACACCTACCATGTTATCCTGACTTGGCATTCCTTGAACCACTTTCCTGGAATCTGTTACACCCATCGCATGACAGCTCCTTTCAGTTACTGGAAGTCTGTGTAATGATGTCTGTGCAGACATTTCTTCATAGCCCTGAATAGGTGGTAGTCAGAAGCAGCCGAATCAGAAGAATACAGTGGGTGCAGCAGTACCTGAAACCCCATTTCAATGATGTCAGCCTTGGTTTTTTGACTCATATGGGGATGAGTATTGTCATGTTGTAGGAGCACTTTTCATTATGGTGCACACTCTCCACACACTGCTACCAATCATATGTGAATATCTGCTGTGTTTACACTCTCCTTCTGCAGAAACTATGTCATCCAATACTGTTCTTGATCATTGCACTCCATTTTGTTTGCCCAAATAATGACAGCAATTGGGAAATTTGACTGTACTACGCCGGGATTACACTTCTAGTGATTGTCCTGTCATCCGTGGTTAGACCAAAGTACTGCATACCTGCAACGGTAATGATGAATCAAATGCTGCATCATGAATGATAGGATAAAACAGAGTGTAAATCAATATGGAATGCCCCTCATATGATGTCTCCTTTTCACTCTGGTTCTGTCCCCCCACTCCCCCTCCCCCCCAATCCTGTGCCCCCCCCCCCCCCCTTCCTGCCAACCCACACCTTTACTGCAGTTTTATGTTCTTACTTTCCCTGCAACTGTTTTTGTGCATTAACTGTATTTTACATTGTTACATGCCCTATTGTAATTTATATTTAAGTAATATTTGGTTTGTTCACATACTAGTATCTTACATGAATAAAAGAATGTACAGAGTATGTAAATAAATAAAATAAATATAGTGAGAATGAGAGTGGTCTTGAATTAAATCCATAAAACACCAGTAGTAATTTATCCCCACTCAGAAGATTTATCACAAAACATACATGAGCTCTCTAATGAGTGGCAGAATTATAGTCATTGGCAGACAGTGCAAGCATTACCATCAAGCTGAGAAAAGAAGCATGAACTGGGAAAATAATTGATCTTCTTTTTAAGTTATTAATCGATTCCCCCCATGAACCATGGACCTTGCCGTTGGTGGGGAGGCTTGCGTGCCTTAGCGAAACAGATGGCTGTACCGTAGGTACAACCACAACGGAGGGGTATCTGTTGAGAGGCCAGACAAACGTGTGGTTCCTGAAGAGGGGCAGCAGCCTTTTCAGTAGTTGCAAGGGCAACAGTCTGGATGATTGACTGATCTGGCCTTATAACAATAACCAAAACGGCATTGCTGTGCTGGTACTGCGAACGGCTGAAAGCAAGGGGAAACTACGGCCGTAATTTTTCCCGAGGACATGCAGCTTTACTGTATGATTAAATGATGATGGCGTCCTCTTGGGTAAAATATTCCGGAGGTAAAATAGTCCCCCATTCGAATCTCCGGGCGGGGACTACTCAAGAGGATGTCGTTATCAGAAGAAAGAAAACCGGCGTCCTACGGATCGGAGCGTGGAATGTCAGATCCCTTAATTGGGCAGGTAGCAAGTTTATATGCCAACTAGCTCTGCAGATGACGAAGAAATTGAAGAAATGTATGATGAAATAAAAGAAATTATTCAGATAGTGAAGGGAGACGAAAATTTAATAGTCATGGGTCACTGGAATTCGTGTGTAGGAAAAGGGAGAGAAGGAAACGTAGTAGGTGAATATGGAATGGGGCTAAGAAATGAAAGAGGAAGCCGCCTGGTAGAATTTTGCGCAGAACACAACTTAATCATAGCTAACACTTGGTTTAAGAATCATGATAGAAGGTTGTATACATGGAAGAACCCTGGAGATACTAAAAGGTATCAGATAGATTATATAATGGTAAGACAGAGATTTAGGAACCAGGTTTTAGATTGTAAGACATTTCCAGGGGCAGATGTGGACTCTGACCACAACCTATTGGTTATGACCTGTAGATTAAAACTGAAGAAACTGCAAAAAGGTGGGAATTTAAGGAGATGGGACCTGGATAAACTGAAAGAACCAGAGGTTGTACAGAGTTTTAGGGAGAGCATAAGGGAACAATTGACAGGAATGGGGGAAAGAAATACAGTAGAAGAAGAATGGGTAGCTTTGAGGGATGAAGTAGTGAAGGCAGCAGAGGATCAAGTAGGTAAAAAGACCAGGGTTCTTAGAAGTCCTTGGGTAACAGAAGAAATATTGAATTTAATTGATGAAAGGAGAAAATATAAAAATGCAGTTAATGAAGCAGGCAAAAAGGAATACAAACGTCTCAAAAATGAGATCGACAGGAAGTGCAAAATGGCGAAGCAGGGATGGCTAGAGGACAAATGTAAGGATGTAGAGGCTTATCTCACTAGGGGTAAGATAGATACTGCCTACAGGAAAATTAAAGAGACCTTTGGAGATAAGAGAACCACTTGTATGAACATCAAGAGCTCAGATGGAAACCCAGTTCTAAGCAAAGAAGGGAAAGCAGAAAGGTGGAAGGAGTATATAGAGGGCCTATACAAGGGCGATGTACTTGAGGACAATATTATGGAAATGGAAGAGGATGTAGATGAAGATGAAATGGGAGATACGATACTGCGTGAAGAGTTTGACAGAGCACTGAAAGACCTGAGTCGAAACAAGGCCCCCGGAGTAGACAACATTCCATTGGAACTACTGACGGCCTTGGGAGAGCCAGTCCTGACAAAACTCTACCATCTGGTGAGCAAGATGTATGAAACAGGCGAAATACCCTCAGACTTCAAGAAGAATATAGTTATTCCAATCCCAAAGAAAGCAGGTGTTGACAGATGTGAAAATTACCGAACAATCAGTTTAATAAGTCACAGCTGCAAAATACTAACACGAATTCTTTACAGACAAATGGAAAAACTAGTAGAAGCCGACCTCGGGGAAGATCAGTTTGGATTCCGTAGAAATACTGGAACACATGAGGCAATACTGACCTTACGACTTATCTTAGAAGAAAGATTAAGGAAAGGCAAACCTACGTTTCTAGCATTTGTAGACATAGAGAAAGCTTTTGACAATGTTGACTGGAATACTCTCTTTCAAATTCTAAAGGTGGCAGGGGTAAAATACAGGGAGTGAAAGGCTATTTACAATTTGTACAGAAACCAGATGGCAGTTTTAAGAGTCGAGGGACATGAAAGGGAAGCAGTGGTTGGGAAGGGAGTGAGACAGGGTTGTAGCCTCTTCCCAATGTTATTCAATCTGTATATTGAGCAAACAGTAAAGGAAACAAAAGAAAAATTCGGAGTAGGTATTAAAATCCACGGAGAAGAAATAAAAACCTTGAGGTTTGCCGATGACATTGTAATTCTGTCAGAGACAGCAAAGGACCTGGAAGAGCAGTTGAACGGAATGGACAGTGTCTTGAAAGGAGGATATAAGATGAACATCAACAAAAGCAAAATGAGGATAATGGAATGTAGTCGAACTAAGTCGGGTGATGCTGAGGGAGTTAGATTAGGAAATGAGACACTTAAAGTAGTAAAGGAGTTTTGCTATTTGGGGAGCAAAATAACTGATGGTGGTCGAACTAGAGAGGATATAAAATGTAGACTGGCAATGGCAAGGAAAGCGTTTCTGAAGAAGAGAAATTTGTTAACATCGAGTATAGATTTAAGTGTCAGGAAGTCATTTCTGAAAGTATTTGTATGGAGTGTAGCCATGTATGGAAGTGAAACATGGTCGGTAAATAGTTTGGACAAGAAGAGAATAGAAGCTTTCGAAATGTGGTGCTACAGAAGAATGCTGAAGATTAGATGGGTAGATCACATAACTAATGAGGAAGTATTGAATAGGATTGGGGAGAAGAGAAGTTTGTGGCACAACTTGACCAGAAGAAGGGATCGGTTGGTAGGACATGTTCTGAGGCATCAAGGGATCACCAATTTAATATTAGAGGGCAGTGTGGAGGGTAAAAATCGTAGGGGGAGACCAAGAGATGAATACACTAAGCAGATTCAGAAGGATGTAGGTTGCAGTAGGTACTGGGAGATGAAGAAGCTTGCACAGGATAGAGTAGCATGGAGAGCTGCATCAAACCAGTCTCAGGACTGAAGACCACAACAACAACATTAATCGATTTTTCACAAACTTTAAACTTTGGAGAGGACAAAATCTACAAACCTTCCTAATAATATACCCTGCCAGAAAAAAGTACATTAGTACACCCTTTTAGAGATTTTCAAGTGACTCAAGATTTACTGTTGCAACAGAGAATATGGAGTACATGAAATGATTACATTGGTAGATCAATAGCACAAGCTGTTCTGAGGTATCAGGTACTGACCCATGCTGAAACACCCATATTAGCATGTTGTGTAGCCTCCACAGGTGGCAAAGCTGGTGCTGGCTCTGGCATCCAGTCAACTGTACAGATGGTGAATACTGTCCTGGGATATGTTATGTCATGCTTGCTCAATCTGTTCACATAATTCTGTAAGAACTGCAAGAGTCTGTTGCTACCTGTGGCTTGACATGTGTGAGCAGCCCATAGTGGCTTGCCTTTCATTTATTCTTTTTTTTTTTTTAATTTGTGACTCAAGCTTTATTGCTTGATATTTATTTTATACCTGACATGCCAGTTTAAATGTTTAATTTCTGACGAAGGCACTCATAGAAGTGCTGAAACCAGGTCAAAAGATTTAATTTTTGTGACTGACAGCTGTAATTGCTTCAATTATAATTTGTAAACAGTCACTGACCAAGCAGCCATGTTTAAAACTTCAATTTCTGTAAGAGTTATTGGCTGACAAGTCACATGAGTCACTTATCATATCCCACATATGCTGGATTGGAGACAAGTCCGGAGATCATGCTGGCCAGGGAAGTTGCTGCACGTCTTGCAGAGCACATTGCGTTTCATGGGCAGTGTGTGGGTGAGAATTATCCTGTCGGAACAACACATCACCTTCGTGTTACAAGAATGGCAAAACAGTGGGTCTAACAACATTCTGCATGTACAGAGCACTGGTTAGCATTCCCTCCAGAAACACCAAAGGTGAAGGAGAGTTGTAGCTTATCGCACCCCAGATGATAAGGTATGGGATGGGGCCAGTGTGTCCCGCACGAATGCACTCTACGAGACAGCGCTCACCAGGTCTATGTCGTACATGCATACGTCCATCACTTGCATGCAAGCAGAATTTGCTTTCATTGCTGAAGACCATGGTGTGCCATTACATCTGCCAAATGACCCTCTGATGGTACCAGTTGAACCGTGCATGTTGATGCTGTGGTGTGAATGGAAGACAGGCTAGAGGTAATCATTCCCATAGTTCTGCTGCTAATATTGAGTTTGCAACACTTCATGTTGACACGACTGGACTCACAAGCCATCTTATCTGTGTTGTGGCTGTACTATCTGCCACTGCTGCCCTTACAGTACACTGATCCTGGTGGGCATCTGTGCTGTGTGGATATCCAGAACCTGGTCTACAGGTGTGAGAATGGCCATGTGACCACTGATACCACCACTATTGCACAAGTGACACAGCACATTGAAGTTTTGTGGCAATTCTCCAAAAGGACCAGCCCGCCACTCAGAAGGCCACAATCTGACCCCTTTCAAACTTGCTCAGTTGGCTGTAGGAAGCTTGGTGTGTCTCTGTGGCATAGTTGCCTGCTTACTTCACGCAGTTGCATCACACTGAGCCTTCTAGCTGTGAGCATTCCCTATTAAAGTGTAGACATGGGTGGTGCTCTGGTAGCTATGCCACTATGCTATCTATTGGCAGACAATGTTGAAACCATTATCAGTACATCTATTATACCCCAAGTGGCATATGCTGTCATCAGACCAAAATCAATATTGTCTTTGCAAGTGTACTAATTTTTCTTCAGGCAGTGTATTTACCAATGAAAATAATAGAATAGAAAGGTCCATGTTCTTTGGTGTGTGTATTGAAAACTTAAACAGGGAAAAAACCACATAGCATAACTGCTAAAATGTTTAGGTTTGGTTGCTTTCACCTTGAGAATAATCTAAAACTTTAACTTTACAGACTTTCATTCACTGATATGTTACAGAATAATATTTTGAAATAGCTACTCACTTTTGTAAGAAATATTTATTGCACGAAAGAAAATCATTATAATTATGTGTGGGTTTTACATGTGTACATTGTACAGATATCTGTTTAAGCGACTGGGAGTATTAATAAAAGCCTCAGAGTACACTTATCCACTGATGAAATTTGTTGTCAACAAGCCATTGTGGTATGAGAATAATTGAGATTGTTTAATAGAGGGAGAAAGAGAGACACCCAGCCAAAAGTATAAAACAACTTCACTGCAAGAAGGCTCAACACGTAGATCTTAGAAACATTCAGTCACTTACTATTGTGAAAGGTGGGAAGAAGTTTCTCAGGTGTAGGATACCAACAGAAAGTTTGAAAGTTCTCTAACATTTTCAACTATTATTTTGAAACAGCATTTCCTGTCAAAACACGGGTACTAAGGAACACAAATCTAAAAACAAAGTCATGGATAACAAAGGCATAAAAGTCTCAAGCAACACAAAAGAAAATAGTTCAGTTACCAAAAAGCTGCAACATATCCCCTCTCCTTAACAAAATATATTCAGGTGTATAGAAAAGTCATATGCCAAACAAAAATAATAGCCGATGATAAGTTTATATCAGAGTTTGAAGATGAAAGCAAAGCAATCTTGAAAGTAATAAAGCAGGAAGGAAATAGTAAAAAAGAAAATATCACTCTGAACTATGACAGCGAGAGAATTACTGAGCCCAGCATGTTGCAGATCTCTTCAGGCAGTACTATAAAGAAAATACAAAAAATCTAATAATTAATAATAAGAGAGAGAGCCCAATGAATCAACAGAACAAATTAAATTCTTGCTTCCACTCAGTTTACCTGTATGATACATCCCCAAATGAAATCATTCAAATAGCAAAAACCTTCAGAAAAATGTCCTCAGGAATTGATGGTATTGCAGACTTCGTCATAAATGATTGTATTATTAACATTGTGACACCCCTTGCAGAGATAATCAACTCATCCTTCTTGACAGGAACCTTTCCTGGCTGTCTTAAAATTGTCAAAGTGATCACTATTCATAAAAAAGGAAACAAATCAAATTTGGAACACTATACACCATCTCAGTATTATCAGTTTTTGCCAAACTCACTGAAAGAATGATGTATAACAGATTAATGGTATTTCTGGGTAAGAACAAAATCCTCGCTGATGCCCAGCATGATTTTCAGAAAAATAAATCTATGACTATTGGCATATATAATTTCTTACAAAATGCTCTAGAAGCACTGGATAGTAAAGAAAGAAAATAATGCTGCTATTATTTTCTGAGACCGAAGCAAAGCTTTTGACATCTTGGACCACAGAACCCTGTTGTGAAAACTCCAAAAGTATGTCATTAGGGGCACCACATTAAGATGGTTCTCGTCATACTTGACAAATCGGCAACAGAAAGTATTAATAACATATGAACTAAATGATAGCACTAAAACATATTTTTCAGATGCAGGAATAATCAAAAGTTTAATCGCTCAAGGATCCATTCTTGGGACTATCCTTTACCTTCTGTACGTAAATGACATAGATCTCAGCATAGAATCACAAACAAATACCTTGTTTCCAAATGACACTAGCACTCTTATTACAGGGAAAACATGAATGCAGCTGCACCAAAGCTACAGATCAGCTAAATGACTGGTTTGGAGGAAATAAACTAATAATAACCACATTCAAAACAAGTGTTCTTAATTTCTGTTTAAAAGGGGAAGCCTGCAACAGGTGTGTGATGATAAATGCCTGTCTTTTTCTTCTAGAAACTTGTATTATTATTATTATTTCATATGGCTTTAAATGTAGCATCAGATAACATCAGCAATACAGCATGAGATTACATCTGGTACATTTTGAGAGATATATATATATATATATATATATATATATATATATATATACTGATTATAAAATAAAATACTGATAATGACAAATGTATATAATATAAAGTCACATAGGATAAAATAATAAGTGATATATAATTACATAAGGTGTCCATGTAGTTGGCATTACTGTACTGCTCAAGGATGGATGTCCAGTCCTTTCAGCCAGGCAGTAGCTTCCCCCTTAAGCAAATGAAGGTCCTGGAAGGTGAAGGTGCCTTGGAATTTCCTTAAAGGGCATTCAGTGGCGATGTGCTGTAGTGTCTGTTGGTTGTGTCCCCATTTATGCCTCCAGTAGTGACAATTTCCATGCTCTGTTCAGAACCGGTTGAGTGATGTCCAGGATATCCTTGGTAGCTCAAATCTGTCAGAGCGTTGGTTCGGATCTTTGATTAGATTATTTGAGTCTGGGTTCGAGGAAGACCATTCTCAGTGCCAAGCATCATCAGTGTTAAAATTGTCTCTTACTAAACCCTCTCCCACCTTTCGTGATGGTTTACGAGACCTTGGTTGAGACTGCGAGATGAGATCTTGCTGGATAGGTTGTTGATGATTTTCTTGGCATTTTTGTTACTCTTCTTTCAGTTCTAGCTGTTTTCGTAAGTGTGGAGGATGGATGTTGGACAGAACAGGGAGCCACTGGCTTGATGTTGACTTTATGGTTCCCAATATCAGCCTCATAGTATTATTGAGTTGGGTATCTACTGCTCTTGTATGGGCGCTATTTAACACCATGTAGAGCTTCAGTATTCTGCTGCTGAATAGACAAGAGCAAGGGCCGATGTCCTGAGAGTTATCACATTTGTTTCCCAGCCATTTCCTGTTGGTCTTTGGATTATGTTATTTCTAGTTTTTATTTTGCTGGCTGTCTTCTTCAGGTGGTCTCTGAAGGTGAGAGTGTGGTCAAGTGTTACACCCAGGTATTTTGGTTGAGCATTATATCTCAACATTTGGTTTCTGAAAGCGATTCTGGGCGCATAGTGTGCCTGCTTGTTGTTTAGGTGAAAGCAGGCTGTCTCTGTCTTCATGGCATTGGGTTTAAGTCACCATACTTGGAAATATTCATCCATATTTTTCAGGTCATTTTCAAGAGTAATTTCTGATGTCTAAAAATCAGCAGAATCAGCAGAGTGGCTAGTTAAACATATGTCATCAGTGTAAAAGAACTTTTTAAAGTGGATGTTTGATAGGTCAGATATGTACACTATGTGATCAAAAGTATCCGGACACCCCCAAAAACATACGTTTTTCATATTAGGTGCATTGTGCTGCCTCCTACTGCCAGGTACTCCATATCGGAACCTCAGTAGTCATTAGACATTGTGAGAGAGCAGAATGGGGAGCTCCGAAGAACTCACGGACTTCGAACGTGGCCAGGTGATAGGGTGTCACTTGTGTCATATGTCTGTATGTGAGATTTCCACTCTCTTAAACATCCCTAGGTCCACTGTTTTCGATGTGATAGTGAAGTGGAAACATGAAGGGATGTGTACAGCACAAAAGCGTACAGGCCTACCTTGTCTGTTGACTGACAGATACCGCCGACAATTGAAGAGGGCTGTAATGTGTAATAGGCAGACATCTATGCAGACCATCACACAGGAATTCCAAACTGCATCAGGATCCACTTCAAGTACTATGACAGGTAGGCAGGAGGTGAGAAAACTTGGATTTCATGGTCGAATGGCTGCTCATAAGCCACACATCACACCGGTAAATGCCAAACGATGCCTCGCTTGGTGTAAGGAATGTAAACATTGGACAATTGAACAGTGGATAAACATTGTGTGGAATGACAAATCACGGTACACAATGTGGCAATCCAATGGCAGGGTGTGGGTACGGCGAATGCTCAGTGAACATCATCTGCCAGCATGTGTAGTGCAAACAGTAAAATATGGAGATGGCGGTGTTATGGTGTGGTCTTGTTTTTCATGGAGGGGGCTTGCACCCCTTGTTGTTTTGCATGGCACTATCACAGCACTGGCCTACACTGATGTTTTAAGCACCTTCTTGCTTCCCACTGTTGAAGAGCAATTTGGGGATGGCAACTGCATCTTTCAACATGATCAAGCACCTGTTCATAATGCACGGGCACGGCCTGTGGTTACACGACAGTAACATCCCTGTAAAGGACTGACCTGCACAGAGTCCTGACCTGAATCCTATAGAACACCTTTGGGATGTTTTGGAACTCCGACTTCATGCCAGACCTCACTGACTGACATTGATACCTCTCCTCAGTGCAGCACTCCATGAAGAATTGGCTGCCATTTCCCAAGAAACCTTCCAGCATCTGGTTGAACATATGCTTGCGAGAGTGGAAGCTGTCATCAAGGCTAAGGGTGGGCCCACACCATATTGAATTCCAACATTACCGATGGAGGGTGCCATGAACTTATAAGTAATTTTCAGCCAGGTGTCCGGATGCTTTTGATCACATAGTGTACAAATTCCTTCCCTGGGGAAGGCCGTCATTGAGTTGGTAGTTATGGCTTTTCTTGCCCTTAAGGTGTATTTCATTGTGTCTATTTGCCAGCATGTTGGCAAGTAATGTGGCCAGTTTTTTACAAGGTGTGATGCGTAGGAATTTCAGCAGCATTCCTTGTCTCCACACTGTGTCATACGCTGGTGATAGATCAATAAATACAGCTGTGGATTTTGTATTTTCTTCAAAGCCCCTTTCGAAATGTGTGGTTACTGCTAGTACCTGGTTGCTACAGTTCCTTTTAGGTCTAAAGCCATCCTTTTCAACTGGTATCTTCTCCTCAACATTGGATTTTATTCTGTTAAGAATGAGCCTCTCGAACAATTTATAGCAGACCCTCAGGAGTGCTATGGGTCTGTAGTCTTCAGGGTGCTTTCCTGTCTTTACTGGTTTTAGGATTGTTATGATTTTGGTTCTCTTAAAAAGGGCTGGCAGCCTTCCAGTCTGTAATAGGTTGTTGAAGAATTCTGTCATCCATCTTAGAGCATTGGGGCCACAATGTCTCAAAAATTTTGGGTATTTGCAGTCAATGCCTGCAGATTTCCATGTTCTTGTATCCTTAATGGCCTTGGAGATCTTGAATGTCTCAAAATTCTTTGAGGTGTCAGTTTCACGTGTTAGTCATTTGACACTGTTCTATTATGCTCTGATTTCTCTGGTTTTCTTTATGTCTATCTCTGGCGTTCTACGTGTAAGTTTGAAAATTCTGTAGCCAACATCATTGGGACTTATATCATCACTATTGTGTACTGTTTTCATTGAAGTCACACCAAGTCTTGACAGTAAGTGCCACGTCTTTCTACTGGAATGTTCAAAACTCATTTCATTCATGAATGTGTGCCATTTTTCTCAGTGAGCTGAAATGTGTGCCATTTTTCTCAGCGAGCTGAGTCCAAACATTGCAAAAGCTCATCAGCGACGTCATGGTTGGCATTCTCCAGGTATTCATTATAGAGGTCAGTGCATTCCTGGCTCCACCCAGGAATGAATGTTTTCTGATAGCCCCTGGGGTCTTGCTTTCTGGTGATGGATAATACGAGGCCCACAAATCGCCCATAATTTTCTGCTTTTGGAGTAATCCATTGAATGTTAAAATCTAGCTCAGAAATGTAGTTATCCCAGTTAGATTTACCAAAATTCCATCAGGGTTTAGGATCTGACATCAGGAATTTGTGTCCCCACCTTGAGCAGAACACGCCTATGTTTACTGTGAGGGAAATCTGAGAGGACTTTCTAGTTGCAACGTGAAGGTGTATTTTTTACATCTTTTGTGATGAAGCACAAATCTGGACAGTAGTCTCTACCCCATCCAGCAGAATAGAATGTGCCCATTTTTGGGGTCATATATTAGATAAATATTCTGTGTCTCTACCCATTTGGATACTACTTCGCCATCTTGGTTGGTTTAGTTGTATCCCCACTGAATGCTGTGATGGTTGAAATCTCCCATGACGACTGAAGGGTGTTGTATATCTCGGATTGTACTGTTATTCCAAGCTTGGGCTGGAGGCTTATAGAGGTTTATGATTTCCATATCAGAAATTTTAATGCATGTGACATACATGTTTTCTTCTGTAGTGGATACCATGTTATTCGCTGTCTCGATGTTATTCCTGACATAGAAACTTGTAAATATATGAGGAAGAGTTTCAAAGAGATAGATAAAAACTATAATGTACATGAACATAATACCAGGCAAAAAGACAAACTCTTATGTCCAGGACAACAGCCTTTAAAACCTCCATTACAAATAGTGCAATGCAAATTTACAATGGCCTGCCACACAAAATAAAAATTATTACTTGATTTTTACTGTTTCATAAGTTCCTTAGGTCATTCTTTTTAGATCACTGCTTTTATTCAGTGGCAGAATTCTTAAACCATGTGAAGTACAATAATGCAAGATCAAAAGGAATGAATTTATTGTACTGTTAAACTAAATTCCGGTGTTATATATAACTTTTGTGTGTGTGTGTGTGTGTGTGTGTGTGTGTGTGTGTGTGTGTGTGTGTGTGTGTGAGGGGGGGGGGGGTGAGCATGCATGTGCTCATGTGTAAATAACATCCCACAATCTGTAGAGATTTACTGGATGAATAAATAAATAAAATGAAATAGAATAATTGTATAAATGATCAGTTTGTTGCCATATTTTCTGCTGAGCAGATGTACTATAATTATAAAACTGACCTGTTCCATATCATAGCAAGAGTTCACAATTCTGGCCCATGGAACATGTGAAAAACTGAGATGGACCCATAGTGAGGACATCCTGGTGAATTCTAAACATGTCAGAAATTAGAATATAGAATATGCATTTTACACAAGAAGTGATGTGTTTTGATTCAATGTTTATTCCACAGATACATACCACAGAGTATAAATAATTCCTAGATTGTTGCAGTCAAGAATTATCAAGTAAAAGAGCTTAATAAGCAAACATATTGCTACACTCAAGATGTGTAGAAGTGAAATATTACACAGAACTCACATTGTGTGAAATTATTAATAGTTATACATTAATTAGGATGCTAAAAATTTGTCAATAGAATAGTCAAAGTTGCTGATAAGTAAATCTTTCAGGTTATTAGTAGCTGGAAAGATATTGACAATGTTTCTGGCTGGATAAGGACAATTTTAATAACCAAAGTAAGCATCTATAAGCCTTTGAGGATTGTTCTTATTCCTAGTACTGGTCCTGTGAACTGAGCTTATAATTTCAGAAAGGTATA
The DNA here is from genome assembly GCF_023864275.1 of Schistocerca cancellata. Taxonomy (NCBI): domain Eukaryota; kingdom Metazoa; phylum Arthropoda; class Insecta; order Orthoptera; family Acrididae; genus Schistocerca; species Schistocerca cancellata. The sequence goes on along the minus strand of NC_064629.1, from coordinate 777,238,910 downwards.
TGTTATATCTGTGAAGTATCATCAAGGAGTAAATATGTTGAGGGACAATGGTTAGTATACCCCATTCTTTGAACAGTATTCTGCAGTATTTTAAGCTATGCTTGTATTACATGAGGCAGTTTGTACTCTTAAAGATCCAAATAAGATTAATGACTGACTAGCAGCCCATGTTAATCATGTTGCAGTGGTGGCACTGGAGGTGGTGGTGGTGGTGGTGGTGGTGGTGGTGCTGCTGCTGCTTGATGCCATTCTCCCTGCTAGTCTACCCTGTGTAAGCCTCATCATCTCTGCATAATTACCACAACCTACATCCATCTGAACCTGCTTACTGTATTTATGCCTTGGTCTACCTCTGCAATTTTTACCCTCCACATGTACTTTCTTTGCCAAATTGGTAATTCCTTGATGTCTTTGTGCAATAAATTTCGTTTTCCCCCAGTTTGATTCAGTACCTCCTAAATTGCTTATTTAATCTACCCTTCCAATCGTAAACATTCTTCTATAGCACCACTATTCTCTTCTTGTCTGAACTCCTTCCATCCACATTTCACTTCTACACAAGGCTGCAGTCAAAACATCTTCAGGAAAAGACTTCCTGACACTTATATTTGTTTTAGATGTTAACAAATTCCTCTTTTTTTGAAATCTTTTTCATGGTGTTATCAGTCTGCACCTTATATTCTCCCTACTTCAGGCACCATTAGCTGTTATGCTACCCAAATAGCAAAACTCATCTACAACTTTTAGTGTTTCATTTTTGAATCGAATCCCCTGAGTATCATGTAATTTAATTAGACTTCTTTCAACTACCCTTGTTTTACTTGTGTCAATATTTATCTTATTATCTTTTTCAACTCGTTACTCATTCTGTTCAGCTGCTTTTCCAAGTCATCTGCTGTCTCCCACAATTACAGTATCAACGACAAACCTCAAAGTTTTCATTTCTTCTTAATTCTTAAGTTTTCATTTCTTCTTAATTCCCTTTCCAAATTTTTGTTTCCTTCACAGCTTGCTCAATACATTTGCTACTCCTCCTCCTCTCTCCTCCTGTTATTCCTGGTGCAGCCAGTTTGTGTAGGAGAATTGTGTGGTTTGATGTATGCCAAAGTCAAGGAAGAAGCCTGTTATGTGATCTATAGCTATAACTGGGCCTGTGCTCTTAGCAGACCTGAAACCAAACTGTTCTTTACATGGAATATTTTACAGGGTTAGGTACCCTAAAAGCCAATTTTTAATTGGGTTTTCTATTACTTCCTTTGAAAATGATGAAAGTAAAGAGATAGTGAAGGATTCTTTTATGATGTGCCGTAATGGTCTTTGATACAGTCTCTGCAGTACTTCAGCAAGCATACAGGAACTTCATCTATAACTGCTGAGGCTTAATTTTTTAAGTGTGCACAATACTGTTTAGTTCTTTCCCAGTGGTGGGTTGCAACATCATTGTGTTTGGTACATAGTTCAGTGTTTGTACAGGTTCGGTTTTGGCAAACTTCTGGGGTAGCTTGGTAGCTATGTTGCTTAAGTATTGATCAGCAAAGTTTGCTAGTTTTTTGGGGGCAAGTATTGAGGTACCATTGTACTGGAATTAGATATTTATTTGTTTTTCTCCCACCTATATGGTGACATTCCATGGTGCTTTGATTTTGTTTCCTGCTTTTTCTACACATTTATCATTTTGGGACTTTTTTGCTGCTAGTAATACGTTTCTATATATCTTTCTTTATGTGTGGTAGTAGTTTTGAAGGATAATTTTGGTTGATTTTTTATGTTGCTAAGGTGCTTGAGGGTTATAAAAGATTTTGTTATCCTATTGGTTACCTTGTTTTGTTTGAAAGTAAGAGTGTCACCTCTGGAAATACATACCATAGTTAGTATTTGGAACATATCTGGCTTTCTGGTCTCTGTAGATCTCTCTGTACATATTTGTCTTCACTTAATGAAATAACATCATTTACAACTTTATACATAATCCCTTCCTTTGTACATATGCATATTTCATGACCTCCCATAATGATTCTATTCTGTGTTGTTGTTGTGGTCTTCAGTCCTGAGAATGGTTTGATGCAGCTCTCCATGCTACTCTATCCTCTGCAAGCTTCTTGATCTCCCTGTACTTACTGCAACCTACATCCTTCTGAATCTGCTTACTGTATTCATTTCTTGGTCTCCCTCTATGATTTTTACCCTCCACGCTGCCCTCCAATGCCAAATTTGTGATCCCTTGATGCCTCACAAAATGTCTTACAAACCCGGTCCCTTCTTCTTGTCAAGTTGTTCTATTCAATACTTCCTCATTAGTTATGTGATCTACCCATCTAATTTTCAGCATTCTTCTGTAGCACCACATTTCGAAAGCTTCTATTCTCTTCTTGTCCAAACTATTTATCGTCCATGTTTCACTTCCATACATGGCTACAATCCATACAAATACTTTCAGAAATGACCTCCTGACACTTAAATCTATACTCGATGTTAACAAATTTCTCTTCTTCAGAAACACTTTCCTTGCCATTGCCAGAATACATTTTATTTCCTCTCTACTTCAACCATCATCAGTTATTTTGCTCGCCAAATAACAAAACTCCTTTACTACTTTAAGTGTCTCACTTCCTAATTTAATTCCCTAAGCATCACCCAACTTAATTTGACTACATTCCATTATCCTCATTTTGCTTTTGTTGATGTTAATCTTATATCCTCCTTTCAAGACACTGTCCATTCTGTTCAACTGCTCTTCCAAGACATTTGCTGTCTCTGACAGAATTACAATGTCATTGGTGAACCTCAAAGTTTTTATTACTTCTCCATGGATTTTAATACCTACTCCGAATTTTTCTTTTGTTTCCTTTACTGCTTGCTCAATATACAGATTGAATAACATTGGGGAGTCTCATTCCCTTCCCAACCGCTGCTTCCTTTTCATGCCCCTTGACTCTTATAACTGCCATCTGGTTTCTGTACAAATTGTAAATAGCCTTTCGCTCCCTGTATCTTACCCCTGCCACCTTTAGAATTTGAAAGAGAGTATTCCAGTCAACATTGTCAAAAGCTTTCTCTGAGTCCACAAATGCTAGAAATGTAGGTTTGCCTTTCCTTAATCTATTTTCTAAGATAAGTTATCTATGAAATCCAAACTGATCTTCCTCAAGGTCAGCTTCTACCAGATTTCCATTCGCCTGTAAAGAATTCACATTAGTATTTTGCAGCTGTGACTTATTAAACTGATAGTTCGGTAATTTTCACATCTGTCAACAGCTGCTTTCTTTGGGATTGGAATTATTATATTCTTCTTGAAGTCTGACGGTATTTCGCCTGTCTCATACATTTTGCTCACCAGATGGTAGAGTTTTGTCAGCACTGGCCATCAGTAGTTCCAATGGAATGTTGTCTACTCCCGGGGCCTTGTTTTGACTCAGGTCTTTCAGTGCGCTGTCAAATTATTCACGCAGTATCGCATCTCCCATTTTATCTTCATCTACATCCTCTTCCATTTCCATAATATTGTCCTCAAGTACATCACCCTTGTATATACCTTTTATATACTCCTTCCAACTTTCTGCTTTCCCTTCATTGCTTAGAACTGGGTTTCCATCTGAACTCTTGATATTCATGCAAGTGGCTCTCTTTTCTCCAAAGGTCTCTTTAATTTTCCTGTAGGCAGTATCTATCTTACCCCTAGTGAGATAAGCCTCTACATCCTTACATTTGTCCTCTAGCATCCCTGCTTAGCCATTTTGCACTTCCTGTCAATCTCATTTTTGAGATGTTTGTATTCCTTTTTGCCTACTTCATTTACTGTGTTTTTATATTTTCTCCTTTCATCAATTAAATTCAATATTTCTTCTGTTAACCAAGGATTTCTACTAGCCCTTGTCTTTTTACCTACTTGATCCTCTACTGCCTTCACTACTTCATCCCTCAAAGCTACCCATTCTTCTTCTACTGTATTTCTTTCCCCCATTCCTGTCAATTGTTCCCTTATGCTCTCCCTGAAACAGTACAACCTCTGGTTTAGTCAGTTTATCCAGGTCCCATCTCCTTAAATTCCCACCTTTTTGCAGTTCTTCAGTTTTAATCTACAGTTCATAACCAATAGATTGTGGTCAGAGTCCACATCTGCCCCTGGAAATGTCTTACAATTTAAAACCTGGTTCCTAAATCTCTGTCTTACCATTATATAATCTATCTGATACCTTCTAGTATCTCCAGGATTCTTCCATGTATACAACCTTCTTTTATGATTCTTAAACCAAGTGTTAGCTATGATTAAGTTATGCTCTGTGCAAAATTTTACCAGATGACTTCCTCTTTCATTTCTTACCCCCAATCCATATTCACCTACTGTGTTTTCTTCTCTCCCTTTTCCTACTCTCAAATTCCAGTCACCCATGACTATTAAATTTTCATCTCCCTTCACTACCTGAATAATTTCTTTTATCTCATCATACATTTCATCAATTTCTTCATCATCTGCAGAGCTAGTTGGCATATAAACTTGTACTACTGTATTGGGCATGGGCTTTGTGTCTATCTTGGCCACAATAATGCATTCACTATGCTGTTTGTAGTAGCTTACCCGAAGTCCTATTTTTTTATTCGTTATTAAACCTACTCCTGCATTACCCCTATTTGATTTTGTATTTATAACCCTGTATTCACCTGGCATACTAAATTAAATGAGTTTAAAACTGAAACCCTGTCTCACTCATTTCTCAATCACAGCTTTCATTTCATGCACTTAGACCCTTATAACTGCAGTCTAGTTTCTGTACAAGTTGTAAATAATCTTTCGCTGCCTGTATTTTACCTCTGCTACCTTCAAAATTTCAAAGAGTGTAGCCCAGTCAACATTGTCAAAAGATTTCTCTAAATTTACAAATGCTATACAAGTAGGTTTGCCTTTCTTCAAACTATCTTATTTTATTCAGAACCCAAACTGATCATCCCCTAGATTATCTTCCTCTACCAGGTATTCCTTTCTTCTGTAAATAATTTGTGTTAATTATGCCACACACAATGGTGCCTGCAGTGCCACACCAGGGTTAGCACTGCTCGCTAGTCCACTGCAAGTCACCATATTGAACACACCAACCAGCACTTATTTGTGATTTAGTATTTATCCACCATTCCACAAAGGTTCTCAAAATTTTGTATGTTTTTATATTCTGGAATTTTCTATATTTGTATAAAGAGCAGCACTCTCCATCCATGAGTTCAGTTCAGTTCAGTTGTTTTCTGGCAGTACACTGATGTTCATAATTAACATGCATTCAGTGCTCAGTTCTGTACTTCACTGAAGACCCTCCTGTTGGTTTTGGATTTGAGGGTGGTTGCAATGTGACTTTGTTTGGTGGAGATGCAGGGTACTTCAAAACATATGCATCACTGTGGCTCTGATTAGGCAATGAAAAAGTCATTGCCTAAAGATACATCATTCTCAATGTTTTTTTATTCAGGATATCAATGGACTGCAAAACAGCAACAAGTCATCTGCTCATTGGGCATCCATCAGTGTTTCCCAGAGATGCTCATCAAGATCTGTCGAAATGGCTGAAAGTATTTGACTGAATCCCCAGATACAACAGGTGGCACGACATGATGTGTTTGGCAAATGTGTACTTTTACTCTGTTGGCACAACACAGCAGTGGTTCAATAACAATGAAGAGAAACTCAATAGCTGCAACAAATTTCAGATGAAACTGAAGGAAATGTTTGGTGACAATCTGCAGCAAATCCACTTAGTAGAAGAACAATGGAAGGACAGGGCCCAACATTTTGGGGAAATGACACAGATCTACATACAGAATATTTTGGCACTATGATTAATTATGAATGTGAACATGACAGAAGCAAACAAAATTGAGTACCAATATCTTCTGGTAAAGGATGTCACAACAATTGAGGAATTCAGCAAGTGGTGCCAGTATATCAAGGAAATGCAACAGAAAAGAGTATTGCCAACTCCTGAATGTGGTCCCTATGGCAGTTGTGGAATATCACTTCAACCTGGCCTCTCTCATATGCCAGGTTGTGAGAGAGGAGAGCAATGTTTAATGGCAACCAGAACTGTCAGACTGAGTAAGCAGGAGACACCATACATCAAAAACAGGTAATAGAGAATGTTAAAAAAGTGGTGTGATGGTCATTAGCAACAATCTCTGCCACCAGTCGAACATGCCAGGAAGAATGGATTTGGCCAAATTGGACTCCTGCGAAAGCCGTCCAGTGCAGGTGAAACCAACTCCACCACCAAGTATAACATGCTGCAGGAGAACAGATACTTTGAAGGGGGGCGGGGGGGGGGGCAGAGGAAAACCAACCAGTGTGTTTCAAATGTGGACACCCTGGACACATTGTATCTTTCTGCTGAGAATGCAGGAGAGTTTTTCAATGACTGCTATGCCACAAGATGTCAACCACCACAGCATTTCTATTTACACCAGTCAACTGAGGATGAATATAGCCAACCTGTAGGATGAAGCCCCTCACCAGACTCTGGACAAGGTCACTCTGCAAGACACCGCAGCCATTCCTCATCCTGTACAGAGATACTAGCTGCTCAGCTAGCCACAGAATTAAGGAAAACAAAGCAAGGTGACCACCTGTGAGGATGGGCCACCACAGATGAAAGTTCTCGATGGAGAACAGTCTTCAAGATATTTGCAAATCTCATTAATATCATCACTGACAACCAATCTCTCCATGTGCTAATCAACTCAGGGCTTCTTTTTCTGTAATGTTGAATGCTTAATGTTGTCAGCTAAAGAAGACTATTGCATGATATGAAAGTGATTGTGCTGAAAGTCATAAATACGAAATATGTCCAGCCAACAGGAGCATGTATTGCAAGAATAACTATGAATGACAGAATGCAGCCCTTTGAATTTGCCATTTTAGCAAAATCTAGTCATGATATTATTCTTGGATGGTACTTTTTGCAGGCACCACAAGCAGTCACAGGCTATTTAAGACCAGAGCTCCATACTGGCAAAGCTATACAAAGATTGCACTGGGCAGCTGTTTGCTATTGAAGCTGTTAGGCTGCCGTCATCAACAAGCTGAGTTCCAGCATCAACTGAGATGCTCAGTTACACTGTGAAGCTTTTGTCAGTTGCAAAAAGCTACACAGGCTCACAAAAGAAATCTACATGCCAGCAACAATCATAAGTATTGTTGCTGGTCATGGAGAACTTTGGGTCATTAATCGTTGTGAGCAGTATGATGTTTTTTTCCTGTTCCCCTGGGTGTGGGCAATGTACAACCATTAACTTTGAGAGTGGCTTGCTAACATCAATAGGCACTGGCCATGAGCCATCACTCTTTAGCTCAACAACACAACATAGTACTGTTAATACCAAATCCTTGTATTAGCCATGAGATATTGGCGAATAATTTTATGAAAAGTGTACTGAGGTTGGATCTGTTGGTCGAAATCCCAAAGGTTAATGACATTGCTCAAAACAGATTGATTTTAAATTTTGAATAAATCCCTTGTAATTATTTTTTACAGAAGCACAACGTATGCAAATGGTGGCCACAAACAAATAACTCATTGAATAACTGAACAGTGTCTTATCACCAGTGCAAATTTTGATATTACTTTATGCAGACATAGAATTATACCCAGCAGTATGCAGTAAATCACAACGTATAAGTCCTGGTACACAAAAATAACATTCACGGCATTCTCACTGCCCATAGCATTACTTGCTCCAGACTTAATACCTCACCAACACTCCAGACGCAAGACAACAGGCGAAGACCATGATCTCTGCCCAGCATACTAATTTAAAGGTTCAGTCACATGACACTCCTCAGTTCAGTGCAGGTACTTTCATCCTGACCACCATTCATAATTTTCATAACAGTTTTATATAATTAATTATGATAAAACATATGAAAATCTTTGCAGTCATTTTCCAATCTCTTAACAAACTTATTTACACTTTATTTTAACAATTTTAAATAAATTTCAAACACACAAATTGCCACATTCAGCACTCTAGTCAAAACAGTAACTTGACCTATTTTATAAATCACTACTAAAATTCAATACACATCAAAAGTTACTGAAAGGAAACTCATGCCGGTAATATCATGTGTGTGCTGGTGTAAGCTGTTGTCAGCACTCTGGTTGGCAAATAGGCTGCAAGAAGATCAATAGTAGGCACCGGAGCGAGTGAGCCTATCAGGAGAGAGGCCAAAGACAGACTCACAAGAAATGAGCTGCCAACGCGCTCTTGATTAATAGTACTTAGATTGCTGCTGCAGACCACAGTCAGTCACAGACAGTCAGCCCAGTCACAGAGTCAGTCACAGTCTCCAGCTTACAGTTAGTTAGTACCTAGCAACCAGAGAAGTGTACTTAGTGGGACTTGCACTTCACCAGCAGTGAGGCTAACGTGGATTATTATGAAGGAACTTGTACCACAACACATGTACTGGCTTAAGATAAGTAGCCTTCTGGTCTGATAAATAAAGAACCCTGTTAATACATGTGTGCTGTTGTGTTATAGAAAGAGGATGCCGGCCACCAAACAAGATCCTCTACTTGCTTCCTGTGGTACAAGACTCTACAGTGGCAATGAGATGACACAAAAGTTTGTGTCTCTGTGGAGGAGTTCATAGTTATAAACAGTAATGGTAACAATGTCAATAACTTTTTAACTATTAAAACTTCAGACATGGATTTATGTTCAATAAGCTCATCCAACTGCCACAGTTCCAAAACTGTCATTGGGTTTTCTATAGCCTGCATGTAACAAGTTTAAATACATTTTCATTGATAACATTTCAAGTCACACATCCCTTCATATTAGCTCATCCCGTGACCTTGTTGCCAGAATACACCCCTCTTTCAGTTTAGAAAAACCCTGATGACCACTGGACTTTATGGCTTGCTAGCCACCTTTATTTCCACTCAGCTCACCTATCACAGCCTTCTGACAGCTGGCTGCCTCAACAAACATTTACGCCAGCCCCAGCCAACCTGTCAGATTCAACTTAACCTGCAGCAGTCAAACCTGCTGTTTGTAACTCCACAGCAACCAAAACTCACTGCTAATTGTATGTGCATAATGGCATGTGAACCAGTCCAGAGCAGCATCTGACCTCACTGAGGAATAACATCAGTGAGTGTTAGCCATTCGGCACCAATTTTTGGATGTTTTCAAATCTGAAGTGGAGAAAAGACAGACCAAGTGGCCCATGGTAAAACACTGCTTCGACAGTGGCGATCATCCTCCAGCTAGCCAGTGTTCATACAGAATGTTGCCAGCTGCATGATGGATAATCTGGGAAGAAGTGGAGAAGATGCTGCAAGATGACATCATTGCACCTTCAGAGAGCCCTTGGTACTCTCCTGTGGTCCTTGTGAAGGGCAATGGCACATTGCATTTCTGTGTCAGCTGCTGATGACTGAACAACATCACGAAGAAAGACATTGCCGTGCATTGATTACAACAAGCTACTGACACATTGAAGCATATGAGGCTGACTGGGAAAAGACTGCCTTCATAACTCATGGTGGCCTCTCTTAGTTCAATTTAATGCCACCTAGACTACGTATGCTCAAGCCACCTTTGAACACATCCCTTACAAGTACTACTGCAAGGGAAGACCAGATTTTCTTGGAATGAGGTGCAAGAAAGATCTTTCCTTGTTCTTAAAGTGGTGTTAACATCTTCTCCAGGCCTAAAATTGTATGGGAAGAATGCCGAGATAGTACTTCATATTGATGCTAGTAGTTATGGCATAGGTGCAGTTCTAGTGCAAATTTGGGAGGGTGCTGAAAACGTGATAGTTTATACATTCAGAGTACTCTCCAAGTCTAAGCTGAACTACTCTGCAACTGTTGGGGCAACTGGGGAAATGAACTCTGAGAACTCAAGAGTACATCATTGAAATATACCAAAGCAGATGCAAACTCAAGTACGCTGACTGCCTTTCAAGGAATCCTTTGGTGGAACACAGCAGTGTGGATGAAATTTCAGTCACCACTGCAGTAAGTAACATTGCTGCTGAAGAGAGGGGAGATCCAACACTGTGGAAGACCATAGAAGCCTTGAAGAATGAGGAAACAACCAAAGGAAAATTCCAGTTAATAGACAGAACACTGTACCTCATCCACTACGCTTTCGCCAAAGTTGTGCCAACTGCTAAAGTTCTGAAAGTTGCAAGGTTCCTTGTAGAAGACATCATTTTGAAGCATGGAGCAACCCATTTGATGTGCTCTGATTGTGTAAAAGTTTTCCAGCTGAAACTATAAGGTTGGTGCATAAGTTTGTAGCATTTTTATTTTGCATGTTGGTATTCCAGTTGCTATGGATTCTTTTAGTGAATGTCTTTTTTATTTGTAATTCACTATTTCTGTTTGAATTTACATATTGTCGTTTGTTATTTGGAGATAAGTAGTGGAGGTGTGGACACTAGAAAATGGAGTCCGCAGCTCGTGGTACAATGGCTAGTGTTGCTACCTTGGGATCACGGGGCCATGGGTTTGGTTCCTGGCCAGGTTGGGGATTTTCTCTGCCTGGGGACTGTGCGTTTGTGTTGTTCTCATCATTTCATCATCATCATCATCATCATTTGTGACAGTGGTTTGACTGAAATGTGTAAAAAATTGGACTGTGTAAGAAATGGCGTTGATGACCACACAGTTGAGCACCGCACAAACCAGACATCATCATCAACTAGAAAATCGAGTGCTAAATGGAGAAATCAGAACATTTCTGGCATATTCTTCTGTTTGAGTTCAGTAGAGGCCTGACAGCAGCGAAGGCAGCCAGAAACATTTGTTCCATGTATGGGGATAATGCCATTGGACAAGGCATGGTGTTCTTATTTTAAGGAGGATCAATTTGACATTAGTGACTTTCCACATTCAGGAAGACATTTGGGGTCTGATGAAGATCGTTTAAGCACATTAATCCACCGTGATCTACATCAGTGAACTCAAAGACTGGCAAATGTGATGGACTGTGGTCATTTCACCATTGTGTGACATTTGCATGCAGTGAGGAATGTTCAGAAATCAGCTGTTTGGGTACCACATGCTCTAAGCCAAAATCACAAAAATTGTGGGTTGGCTGTACGTGCATCTTTGCTTGCTAATCATCGGTTGGCTCATGAACAACACCAACAATTCCTAACCTGTCATTATTGGTGACAATAAATGGTGTCTTTATGCTAATATAAGAAAAAGAAAGGAATGGTTGAGCCCAAAGAAAGCAGCAACTTTCTGTACAAAGACCTTTGCACACCCACAAAAGACAATGTTATGTATTTGGTGGAACAGTGATGATGTGGTATATTACAAATTGCTTCCCCAAGGTGTAACCATAACTGCTGACATTTGTTGTCAACAACTGAGACATCTTGCAGGTGCAGTCCAAGAACAAAAACCAGGAAGACTGCATGAATTACTGCTACTTCACGATAACACCTGGCCACATTCTGCTAGACAGATAAAAAACACTATAAAGGAGTTGGGTCGGAAAGTCATTCGACACAAACATTATTCACCTGATCTCGTACCATCAGATTTTCACCTTTTCCACTGTCTATTGTACAACCTTCAAGGTACTTCTTTTTTAGACAAAAATGCACTCTGAACATGGCTTGATGAGTTCTTTGCCTAAAAGCCACGTGATCCCTACAGTCACGGAATCGAAAAGATAGCCCAGCATTGGTAAACTGTTGTAAATGGTGAAGGAGAATATACTATTGATACTAAACTCTCTGTTATGTGTATCTGTTGTGTTTATTAAACTTATGGAAAATGCTAAAAAAGTATATACCAACCCAGTAGTATAAGAGGTAGTTTAATGTTGTGACATCACTCACAGGTTTCCAACTGCCTGCCACCCACAGACATATGGCCTCACAGAATGCTTTAATAAGATGCTGGCAGATATGCTCTCAATGTTTGTTGATGTTGAACAGAGAGCTGGTATACGATACGGCCCATCATGACATTTGCATACAATACAATGAAGCATGGCCCTACAGGCTTCACTCAGTTCATTCTGCCACAAGTTCACCAGTCTGAAATGACAATGGATACACTATTACCAATTCATCTGGATGGCACACAGGATGATTACATGAAACACTTCATCACCAGGATCAAAGAAACAAGGCAGCTGGCTTGTGTACTGTCTCTGGATGCTCTGGAGAAAGACCAAGTGTGTTATAATGGCACGCACCAGCCAGTGAAACACAGCCCGGGAGACTTTCTATGAATTTTTATGCCTGTGCAGACAGTGAGACCAACAGAAAAGTTACTAAAACTGTACTTTGGGCCACATCATATGTTCGTCACTTGTTCGACATCACAAAAAAAGTTGAGGATTATGACTCGTCATCAAGAAGACAAAAGTGCAAAAACATAGTTCCTGTCCTAAATATGATGCCCTACTGCAGCACTGAGATATAGATCGATGATAGAGGCTCAAGGAAGCAAAAGACCTGTATGAGGATCGCAAAGCTTTGATGGGACGGGCTACCTCTGATGCTCTTTATAGTGAAGAGGGTGTGACAGGTGACCAGAATAAAAGGACCTGCCAGTATTGCCATTCAGAGGACCACTGATGAGACCTAGATTCAGGGTTCTGTAGTTGGCTCCAATGAGAACTTCTGAAATGGTGGGTCACTGTTTCTCCAGGAGGGGGAGCAATGCCACAAACTGTAGGGCATGTAATGTGATGTAGCAGTTAATGTTACTGGCTGGTGTCCTACCAGTCACCAGTTCAAACCCACCCACCAGCCTGTTCTGGCTGTACATTGGTGTTCATAATAAACATGCTTTCAGTGTAAAGTATTGTATTTCACTGACTGCCCTGCTTTCAGGTTTCAGCTTGAGTGTGCTTACAATGTGACAATATTTTACAACCATGACTTATTAAACTGATGTTTCAGTAGTATTCACATCTGTCAGAACCTGCTCTCTTTGGAATTAGAATTAGTACATTCTTTCTGACATGTGGATATTCTGCCTGTCTCATTCACTGTGATCAGCCAGAACATTATGAGCACCTACCTAATAGCCAGTATGTCCACCTTTGGCACAGATAACAGTGGCAACACGTCATGGTGTGCAAGCAATGAGGCCTTGGTAGGTTGCTGGAGGGAGTTGCCACCACATCTGCACATACAAGTAACCTAATTCTCATAAATTCTGGGGAGGGGGGCAATGAGCTTTGATGTCACATTCAATTACATCCCAGATGTGTTCGATGAATTCATATGTGGTGAGTTGCAGGGCCAGCACATCAATTGGAACTCACCACTGTGTTCCTTGAACCACTGTGTCACACTTCTGACCTTGTGATTTGGTGTGTTATCTTGTTGAAAATTCCGCTGCTGTCAGGAAACATGATTATCGTGAAGGGGTGTATGTGGTCTGAAACCAGTTTACAATACTCCTTGGCTATCATGGCACCTTGAATGAACTCCACTGGACCCATGGATGCCCACATGACTGTTCCCCAGAGCATAATGGAGATGGTGTCAGCTTGTCTCCATCCCACTATTCCCTGGGAAAATGACGGATTGTGCCCTCCCATTGGAATGATGAAGAAGGTATCTTGAGTCATTGGACCATGAAATGCTGTGGCACTGCGCTAATGTTCAGTACCAGTGGTCACATGCCCATTACAGTCATAGTTGCTGATGTCGTGTGTAACCTCCCCTCACTTATTGACCTTAATGACAGTGAAAAATTAAACCGCGTGTACCTAATGGAAATTTGGGAAAAGCAATCGTCACCGAGGTTAATTTGTCGGTAAAGAGGGAGGAAAGGTTTACATCTAAATGAAAGGAAAAATGCTAATGAAACTGGTGGAAATTAATTTTGAAATAGGGGTAAAGTTAATAAAGAAAGTAAATGTGCGGCCGTTACGTTAACAATCAACTAGCGGTAATTAGATATTTGAGATTTGGGGGAAATTACGGTCGCCAGTCCTAAGGACAATTACTATAGTAACTGAAAAAGAAAGGTTATTTCACATGTAATTAGCACTAGAAGTGTGGCAACTGAAGGTTGACACGTGTAGTGTGAAAACTGAAAGTTTGTCAGAAGTAATAAATTACGCTACACTCTGACTTAATTTAGCAAAAGAATTAATAAAACCGAAAAATCGAAAGTTAATTTAGTGACTGAAGTTAATAGTGAGCTTTCTTTCTCAAGCACGTCGAAATTCAGTAAAATACGGTTAGTCTTGGACTACCTCAACAATCATTTCAAAAGCTACTTGAATCTACGCAATTTAGAAATAAGAGATTTAACTTTGAACTTGAATTAAATGATTCTGAACAATTAACAATAGTAAAATTTAGTACGTACCAAGCTGAGCTGCAGTCACAGGTAAGCTAAAATACGGTAACAAAACTCGCACTCTTAATTTGTGCTTGTGTAATCTAGATATTGTAGCCAGCTATGAATACTTTAACTGAACTTTGAAGTTAAAGCAGCGAAATTGAATTATGTTACTTTAATGCTGGCGTTTGAATTTCGACACTCGGGTTCATTTCGGAAAAGGAAGGGACCCTGCTTGGCAATGCAATTGGGACAATGAGCAACAAAGGTTCATGCTAAGTTGCTGTAATTTTGTGATGCAACAATTTTAAAAGTTTGAAAAGCTGAGGTCTGCCATACAGTTCTAAAACTTTACGTGCTTCCAGTCTTCCTTGTTGGTTGATTGAAGGTTTGAAGCCGTCGATCGAGGAGGTGGCGACAGTCACTCATTGTCGGCCGTCTCTGTTGCAGAAGCTGGATTTTGGCGCGCCTTCTTCTTGACACGGTCACCAGACGAAACGGGCTCTTGATGTGCGCCAGCTAATGCTTCCCGTCCGCGACACCATGTCAGAAACTATCATGGCAAGTCGAGCGCAATTACATGCTGCCAAACCCCGAAAGCGCGGCAACTCGCGGGAGCTTCACACAACACACCTGCTCCACTAGCTACTCCAGCCAGACTCTCTCTCTGCCCGCGCTCCACGCGACAGAGTTAACACTACCTGAGATGCTACACACTTTCATTCTTCACACGACCTATCGATGTAATCGTTCGATAGCAGTTTTCCCTAGGCAAGACCCAGTGTAAAAATACAAATAATATTTACGAAACAAACCAATTATACATCGACATAAATGCATAAATATATATATACAAATAGTAAAACAATTACAATATGTAAAGACACAGAAATGTCATATATTCAGGTAACAAAAATAAGGAAAACAAACTTATAGTACAATAGATGGAAATAGGAGGATATGCATTACCGGCGTTACACGTGCCCCACATTGTCTGAGGATGTTCGTGTAACCTAAACAGACTCCGAAAATGTCCCAAAAAAGAAACAGCGGAAATGCATATGCTCAAAACATCAACTAAATTTAGCATTCGCCTAATTAACCATAAACCAATTTTTAGACGATAATAATTGAGTGGAGATACTCCTAATCTTATTCCACTCTGTCATCTTGATCAAAATAAAACAGGTTGACAACATATTAAAATTCATAGAAAATATAGTAAATGGTTTAGCTATTCCAAAATCGTCAAAATCCGTAACACTATCAAGAAATGGAATACTATTTACAAAATTAATCAGAGTACATGGTCATAAAAACAGGTAGATCAAAATACGCAAATTAATTATTAATTACATAGAATACACATTTTATATAATCTTTTCATAATTAATACTCTCGCCATGAGAGTCCACTTAATGCTAAAGAAGAAAATAATATTCAACAGTTCGATAAAACCATAAATATTGACAGTAGAATTCTTTCAGCTGTCCAGGAAGAAAAACAATTCCGCCTTCCGTACCCGAAAGAACAAAGAATGCCGACAGCGGCACAAGAGCCGACAGCGGCTTCGCCTCGCAAGTATTGTTGCGCCCGCCTGTGCAGCACGCTTGATCTCACTCGCCTGTGTAACGGCATTTCCAGAACGTCCGTTTCACTGAATTCTTTAGGAAAAACTCACTCCCGAGTAATCTCAAGGAGTCCCTTAATACTATCACAGTGGATAACTCAACACCGTCCATCATCACACGCATGTACTAGCCTGAAACTTAAAACAGCGTCTAAGTACATCGGCAATGACTAATAAAACACACATTCATGAAATCTGACATCTAGTTACAAAAGCATATTTACATTCCTTAATCTACTGTGACTCAGCTGAAAACTTAAACTAGCAGCTTGGATTTTTCAGTTGATTAGATCATGATTAAATTGATTAAAATTAAATTGATTAATCAAAATTAATTACTTATTAATTACAACTTCTTTAATGACCTTGGTCAGTCAAAAGCATGGCAATCTAGCAAATCGTTAAATCTTGCACTCTATTTTACATACTGTACAAATTACCCATTGTGTGGTATTAATCGATCCTAGGTTGGTACAATTTCAAGTCTACAATGTTCCGTATACCTAATAGTTTTCCAGAGCTTGGATACTCTAAGCAATAAGCATTTGCGTGAGGTATACCAATGACTTTATATGGTCCATTATAAACAAACTTAAATTTAGAGATCTCATGGTCTATCTCGCTCGATTTCTCATGAGCTTTTACAAGTACTAAGTCTCCGATTGCAAACTTAGCAAAACGCGCTTTAGCGTCATGACGACGTATGCGAGCATCGGCTTTTAGCTTCATTACTTCTCGCAAACGATCTTTTTTCACACCAATACTAATGTTAATCCGTGGAGGGAATTTGTTTATCTCTTCCACTAAACTTTTACTTCTGTCATCCAACAGGATTTCCTCTGGAGAAAATCCCGTCGATTCATGTCTGAAGGTGTTCATAATTCTCTTAAATTCTGCTTCATATTTGCCCCATGCCCTATGGTTGTGATGGCAATAGGTACGGGAAAGTCGGCCTCGTCTATATCCAGGTCATTCCAGAAAAAACCATCCGGCTTTGATCCTAAATCCAGCTTATCGGGCGGCTTTTTCAGCCTCTGTTCACATACAGTTTTAATTTCAACACGTTTGTCCTGAGGCTTAGTCTGTAGCTTCGCCTCCAATACCGAAACCTTTTCCTGTAACTCGTCAACTAGTGAGTGTTGCTTTGCTATCAATTCACTAATTGTCAACTTCGTTGATTCCACTTTGGTCAGATTGATCTCATCTGCCAATCTACCCGGAGGAATGTGCCCAGTAGTATCTGCAATTACTTCCTCACGATCTGCGCAAACCATACTGCTATCGTCTGACCGTATAATGTCAGCTCTAACCTCATACACGCTGTAATCTATGTGCTCTTCTACCAATCGTGTCCGGCTATCACTATAATTTTCGTAATCTTTCTCCTTAATACTCTCGCAACGTTTAAACTGGAGGTTTGCGTCGGATGGGTCGGCTACTTCTACCACTATAACTGTCGGTAAAGTCTGCCGGTTATGGCCAGAACTTTCCGTTACTACTTCAACATCCAACTCCTGCGGGACGAAACACGACGCATCTTGCTCGTGCTCCCCATTAACATCAACTATTTTTAGTATAGTCTGCCGGTTAGGGCCAGAACTTTCTATTACTTCACAAACACTATCTTCCTGCGGGACGAGACGCGGCAAATCCTGCCCGCGCTCCCCATAAACACTTCTCCCGTACAGGCTCCTATAATCTCTTAGTTCGTCGTATAAGCGACCGAACTGCCTTAACCAGACCTCATCCCTCTCTGCATCCCCTCGCTCGATGACGGACGTTTTATCTGACATCTGATCTTCTCTCAACACTTGCGAATCATTCTTAAACTCAATCTCCAGTTCCGCTGTGGGTATTACAGCTGTCATTTTATAATCGATTTCCGGAATACTACTTAAATTGTTCTCACTGACAGTGAATGTACTTCCTACTGCCGTGTATACAGCTGATCTACTACTTGTAGGCGCACTCCTTTCTCCTAACACTGGCACACTCTCCCGCCGTTGATTATTCCACATGGAATTTTCATAACGACGACACCTGGGTTTTCTCCTGTGATTGGGCCACCAAAATTTCTCCACGCCCGGTCGGCCCCTCACCGGCGCGACTAATGGTTTCCCTGTCTCGTCCCAGCAGATACGCTCCCCGGATGCTGCTGAGGCGGCTGATCACACCCTCTGGCGTTATTACTATTCTGTGAAGCCCGTATCACGTTAGTATGATACTGGTTTCCGTCATTCCTGTTATTATTTGCATTGTACCGATTGTTATTACGGTCCGAACCATTATTGTTATTGCTGCCATGGTTGCGGTATGCATTATTCCCATGGTTATTGTTGTTTTGGTTGCTGTGGTACCCGTTGTTGTTACCACGGCCTCTACCACTGTCGCGATTATTGCGCGAATTGTCCTCGTCCTCCACTCTTTCCAGGAAATCATTAATTGTCCTGTAATTGCTTCCTACGTATCGTTTTGTATCATCTGGAAGCTTCTTGTAGAGTTCCCAGACTATTTCGGATTCCGTGCGGCGATCACGCAAATATTCCAACTTGTGGATCCAGTCCTCACAAAACTCCTTCATCGAGCCGCACGAATTCGCATCGAAAGGCCTCGATACGACAAATTCGCGCCAGACACTTTGCTGTTTTTGCTCTGACCAGTATTCAGCCAGAAACAAATTTTTAAACTCTTCAAAAGTCAGGTTCGTTATGTTGAGGTTTAAGCCCCAACGCTTGGCATCACCATCCAGCACATCAATAACCGCAATAATTTTTCTCTCGTTAGTCCATGATCTGGGTAAAACTCTTACACAATTTTTAATGAAATCCGTCGCGTGTATACCACCTTTTTTCAAGGGGTCGAACCGCTCCTCTTTCGTCAACAATTCCGAACTATGTGCATAGATTGGCACATAGCTCTGTTTTTCGTCAAGTTTCTTTTCTAATTCCGACACTCTCGTAATTAGTTGGCAAGTGGTTGTCGCAAGCGTTTCTACTTCCCTTTTTTTCTCTTCGCAGGTATTAGCCTGCTTCGTCACTTTGGTATCTACTTCGGATACTAAAGCCTTTAAAGTTTCCACCTTCTTTTGATCCTCTTTTTTCACTAATTGAATTTGTTCCGTCACCTTATTCTCGATGATCGGAGCAACTGATTCTCCTACACTTTTCTCGATTCTGCTAATTTCGGAATAAAAGCGAGTATTTATGCTCGCAATTTCCGCCTGTACGCCTATCATTTCCTGTTTAAGATTACCGATTTCGATATTAATTACAACAGTATCTTCTTTGATTTTATCAACTGTTGTGTTAACAACTCCAACATTGTTGTTAACAACGTTAATAGCTTTGTTCTGATTGTCTAGCATCTGTTCAATTTTTTCAAACTGAGCTTCTTGCTTGGCAGCCTGAGCTTCTTGCTTGGCAGCCTGAGCTTCTTGCTTGGCAGCCTGAGCTTCTTGCTTGGCCGATTGACTCTTGATTTCGTTAATCAAAACATTCAATAAATCAGTTAAATTCCCGGAAACTACCGGTTTTACTTCCGTAACGGCTTCCTCTTTAATTGTCCCCCCGTATTCGTCATCAAGGGATTCAGATTTGATTTTCACTTCTGATTCCGAAACATTTTCCAAGTTTGGAATTCCATTTCTGCTCTTTGTTGCGTTTCGGCGGTCGCGTCTTTCATGCTAGCCGCCTGCCCCTGAACAATGGGTTCTGCGGTGCGCGTTTCCCACTGTTCGACCGATTGTTCCGTATCCAAGTCTACCAAATTTTGGTAATTGTTGCCTTCACTCATTTTAATAATTTTCAATATAAATGCCAAATCTCAAATCTAATTAGGTATGCTCACACTAATATTCTCGCTGACGTATCGACCATTTCGTAACCAGTACTTTGTTACGAGAGATACACAATGCAAAATTCGTGTCCAGAACAACCTCGAATTCGAAGATTGTCCTGTCACCAGGTCGCCACGTGTAACCTCCCCCTCACTTATCGACCTTAATGACAGTGAAAAATTAAACCGCGTGTACCTAATGGAAATTTGGGAAAAGCAATCGTCACCGAGGTTAATTTGTCGGTAAAGAGGGAGGAAAGGGTTACATCTAAATGAAAGGAAAAATGCTAATGAAACTGGTGGAAATTAATTTTGAAATAGGGGTAAAGTTAATAAAGAAAGTAAATGTGCGGCCGTTACGTTAACAATCAACTAGCGGTAATTAGATATTTGAGATTTGGGGGAAATTACGGTCGCCAGTCCTAAGGACAATTACTATAGTAACTGAAAAAGAAAGGTTATTACACATATAATTAGCACTAGAAGTGTGGCAACTGAAGGTTGACACGTGTAGTGTGAAAACTGAAAGTTTGTCAGAAGTAATAAATTACGCTACACTCTGACTTAATTTAGCAAAAGAATTAATAAAACCGAAAAATCGAAAGTTAATTTAGTGACTGAAGTTAATAGTGAGCTTTCTTTCTCAAGCACGTCGAAATTCAGTAAAATACGGTTAGTCTTGGACTACCTCAACAATCATTTCAAAAGCTACTTGAATCTACGCAATTTAGAAATAAGAGATTTAACTTTGAACTTGAATTAAATGATTCTGAACAATTAACAATAGTAAAATTTAGTACGTACCAAGCTGAGCTGCAGTCAAAGGTAAGCTAAAATACGGTGACAAAACTCGCACTCTTAATTTGCGCTTGTGTAATCTAGATATTGTAGCCAGCTATGAATACTTTAACTGAACTTTGAAGTTAAAGCAGCGAAATTGAATTATGTTACTTTAATGCTGGCGTTTGAATTTCGACACTCGGGTTCATTTTGGAAAAGGAAGGGACCCTGCTTGGCAATGCAATTGGGACAATGAGCAACAAAGGTTCATGCTAAGTTGCTGTAATTTTGTGATGCAACAATTTTAAAAGTTTGAAAAGCTGAGGTCTGCCATACAGTTCTAAAACTTTACGTGCTTCCAGTCTTCCTTGTTGGTTGATTGAAGGTTTGAAGCCGTCGATCGAGGAGGTGGCGACAGTCACTCATTGTGGGCTGTCGCTGTTTCAGAAGCTGGATGTTGGCGTGCCTTCTTCTCGACACGGTCACCAGACGAAACGGGCTCTTGATGTGCGCCAGCTAATGCTTCCCGTCCGCGACACCATGTCAGAAACTATCATGGCAAGTCGAGCGCAATTACATGCTGCCAAACCCCGAAAGCGCGGCAACTCGCGGGAGCTTCACACAACACACCTGCTCCACTCACTACTCCAGCCAGACACTCTCTCTGCCCGCGCTCCACGCGACAGAGTTAACACTACCAGAGATCCTACACACTTTGATTCTTCACACGACCTATCGATGTAATCGTTCAATAGCAGTTTTCCCTAGGCAAGACCCAGCGTAAAAATAAAAATAATATTTACGAAACAAACCAATTATACATCGACATAAATGCATAAATATATATATACAAATAGTAAAACAATTACAATATGTAAAGACACAGAAATGTCATATATTCAGGTAACAAAAATAAGGAAAACAAATTTATACTACAATAGATGGAAATAGGAGGATATCCATTTCCGGCGTTACACGTGGTGTTGAGATTGGCATATGCACGGTTCATCGTCTGCGAGGCCCATCATTAAGAGCGTTTGATGCACTGTGTGTTCAGTCACACTTGAACATTGCCCAGCATTAAAGTTTGATGTTAGTTCCACCACAGTTCACCACCTGTCCTGTTTTAGCAGTCTTCCTAGCCTACAACATCCCACATCTGTAATGAGTGGTAGCTGCTCAAACTCAAGACATCTGGACATGCTTTACCTTGATTTTGGCATGTGTTAAAGACACTCACCACAGCATGACTCAAACAACTGGCAAGTCATGCAGTTTCTGAAATGCTCTTGCGGAGCCTTTGGGCCATCACAATCTGCCCTTGGTCAGTCTCAGATAGATCATGCACCTTCCCCATTCCACACACGGACAGCACACCCACTGATACTTTATGCACTGTGTATGTGTCTGACTAGCACTCATCCCTCACCAAGTGATGCTTCTATCACCTGGATGGATTTATATCATTACTAGATTGGTGGTCATAATGTTCTGGCTGATCAGTGTGTATATTGCACTCCAGATGGAATAAAAGATCTCAATAATTCTGAGGGAATTTTGTCTACTCCAGGGGCCTTCTTCCACTTAGGTTTTTCAGTGCTCTGTCACATTCTTCTTGAAGTATCATATCTCCCATCTTATCCTCATCTGCTTCCTCTTCCCTAAAGTTTATTTCCCTTACATAGCCCCTCAATCATAATTGTCTACAAGGAGAAACAAGAGGGGCACTTGCCCCTCCTGGAATCTTTGTACAGAGTTTTCATTAATTACAGAATTTTCTCAGATTTGTATCAATCAATGTCTGTTGTGCCACTAAACTGTAAATTTTGCATTGCTGACTGTGACAAGAGATGCTGGCTTTAGCAATGAGTAAATTTCTTGTTTTTGTTTTTGTGGTTTTGGTACTGATCTGCAGTCAGGATGGATATGAAACATCCTGGCAGATTAAAACTGTGTGCCAGACTGAGACTTAAACTCGGGACCTTTGCCTTTTGCAGGCAAGTGCTCTACCAACTGAGCTACCCAAGCACAACTCACGACCAGTCCTCACAACATCAACTCTGCCAGTATACTGTCTCCTACCTTCCAAACTTCACAGAAGCTTTTCTGCAAGCCTTGCAGAACTAGCACCCCTGGAAGAAAGGAAATTGCAGAGACATGGCTTAGCCACAGCCTGGGGGATGTTTCCAGATTGAGATTTTCACTTTGCAGCAGAGTGTGCGCTGATATGAAACTTCCTGGCAGATTAAAACTGTGTGCTGGACCGAGACTCGGATTCAGGACCTTTGCTTTTTGCGGGCAAGTGCACGCAAGTTTCATATCAGTGCACACTCTGCTGCAGTGTGAAAATCTCATTCTGGAAACATCTCCCAGGTTGCAGCTAAGCCATGTCTCTGCAATATCCTTTCTTCCAGGAGTGCTAGTTCTGCAAGGTTCGCAGAAGATCTTCTGTGAAGTTTGGAAGGTAGGAGACAAGGCACTGGCAGAACTGAAGCTGTGAGGGTGGGTCGTGAGTCATGCTTGGGTAGTTCCGTTGGTAGAGCACTTGCATGTGAAAGGGAAAGGTCCTGAGTTTGAGTCTCGGTCCAGCACACAGTTGTAATCTGCCAGGAAGTTTCATATCAGCACACACTCTGCTGCAGAGCGAAAATCTCATTCTGAAGATGGATATGAACCTTTACAGAATGTGCCAAAATAATGGCTTCGGTGTTTTCTGTCATATTCTCATTTAGCACTTACTGAGGTGCAGAAAGAAACTGGTCTGACATGCTGTTGCATGGATTCTGTCACTGAATCCCATCACATAAAACATTACAACAGTATATGTGCCAGTCATCCATAACCAGTTCACATAAGGATGCCTCCGCCCCCCCCCCCCCCCCCCCCCGCCCTCACCCTTGATGCACAACAGAACCACAACAGTAGTTTACCATTTGTCTGTGGAGGAAGTAAACTTATGATGGCTTGCCTATTCTGCATTCAATTTTATGGGACAGAGATATTGTAGAACACTTGAAGGAACACACTCGAGATATATTGTAGGTGTGTACATCTATACTTAATCACACACTTATCAGTCTAAGGAAGCATGTGCAAATTTTCCAGGTGTAAAGAACGTGTTCTCAAAGAATGGGGCCTTCTTAAAGGCTAATGTTTATGGGTGCAACACAGCACCACATGCATCCCAGTTGGCATGCTGCACAATAATGTGACGAAAAGAGAGACAAGCACTACCCTGGTGCAGTTCTCGTCTGCTAAATGTTGATTCCACTAATTTGAAGGTGGTTTTGGGAGGTTTTCCATATCCATCTAATGGTATATGGTTACCTAACCAACTGAAAAGTGTAACTTTTCAAAACACATATTTTTCTTCAATTTCAGTTATATCAATCAACACCAAAAATAGAAATGATGAAAGTAATACAATAAATCCATCAACATGAAAGTATTTGATGTTTTCTAAGCAAGCAAAGTATTATAGATAGCATTAAAGTAAAAGAAAAAAATTAAACATTTATTCCAATTTCCTCCACTTTGAAGGGCGTTAATGTGGAATTCTGACTTATTTCTTATTTCAGATTTTAATTCTTATTTTTAATCTAACTTATGAGATAATGGACAAATTATTTTTATGCCTGTTTTCTAGCTTTATTTCATAACTTTTTTGATACCCAGGATTTTGTCATAATTTCAGATTGTTGAATCATCTTCTACTGAAAGTATACTTACCATTTTGTAGCAAAGTAATCCATCTTTAAAAAACTAAGTAGATAACTATCAGTATTTTGGGATACAATGGTTTTATGTACTTACTGCCACACTTAATTCTTGGGGCATGACATGTTTTCAAACTCATAGAATCAATTATATCAACACTGGCTAGTTTTCAGTCTTACCTCTTCTTGGAAAAATTTCTTCCACCTTTCAGCTTTTTCTTCATTATTTAGTACTAGCTTGTCATCTGTACATGTGATAATCATACAGCTGCTTCTCCTTTCACCAAGGTCTCTTTAATTTTTATACAGGGTGTTACAAAAAGGTACGGCCAAACTTTCAGGAAACATTCCTCACACACAAATAAAGAAAAGATGTTATGTGGACATGTGTCAGGAAACGCTTAATTTCCATGTTAGAGCGCATTTTAGTTTTGTCAGTATGTACTGTACTTCCTCGATTCACCCCCATGATTTCACGCGGGACACTCTACGTGTGCTGCTAGAACATGTGCTTTTACAAGTATGACACAACATGTCGTTCATGCATGATGGAGCTCCTGCACATTTCAGTCGAAGTGTTCGTACGCTTCTCAACAACAGATTCGGTGACCAATGGATTGGTAGAGGCGGACCAATTCCATGGCCTCCACGCCCTCCTGACCTCAACCCTCTTGACTTTCATTTATGGGGGCATTTGAAAGCCCTTGTCTACGCAACCCCAGTATCGAATGTAGAGACTCTTCATGCTCATATTGTGGACGGCTGTGATACAATACGCTATTCTCCAGGGCTGCATCAGCAGATCAGGGATTCCATGCAATGGAGGGTGGATGCATGTATCCTCGCTAACGGAGGACATTTTGAACATTTCCTGTAACAAAGTGTTTGAAGTCACATTGTTATGTTCTGTTGCTGTGTGTTTCCATTCCATGATTAATGTGATTTGAAGACAAGTAATAAAATGAGCTCTAACATGGAAAGTAAGCGTTTCCGGACACATGTCCACATAACATATTTTCTTTCTTTGTGTGTGAGGAATGTTTCCTGAAAGTTTGGCCGTACCTTTTTGTAACACCCGGTATAGGTGGCATCTTCCCCTAGTGATGCATGCTTCTGCAGCCTTGCATTTGTTCTTTAGCCATTTCTGCTTGGCCACTTTGCACTTTCTATCAGTCTCATTTTTTTAGACATCTGCATTCCCTTTTGCCATCTTCTTTTGCTGCATTTTTATATTGTCTCTTTTTGTCAGTTACATTGAATATCTCTTGTGTTATCCAGGGATGTCTACTGTATCTTGTCTTTTTATCTACGTGATCCTCTGTTGCTTTTGATCTCAAATCTACCCATTCATCTTCTATTATTTTCATTTTCCCTGTCTCAGTCCAATGTTGCCCAATGCTCCCTCTGAAATCTCAACAAGCCCTGGTTCCTTCAATCTGTCCAGGTCCCATTTCCTTACCTTCCTACCTTTTTTCAGTTTCATCAGTTTTTTTTCTGTAATCTGCAACCAATAAACTATGATCATAGTCCACCTGTGCCTCTGGAAACCTCATACAACTGAAAATCTGTTTTAAAAATCTCTGTCTTGGCACCATATAATCTATCTGAAACCTAACAGTGTCCTCAAGTGTCTTCCATGTGTGAACCTTCTTTCATGATTCTTAAACCAAGTGTCAGCAATTATTAAATTATGCTCTGTGCCAAATAGTTCCTACCTTTCCCCCAGTCTATGTTCACCTACTATTTTTCCTTGTTTTTCTTACCATACTACTGAATTCCAGTCACTGATCATAATTAAATTTTCATTTCTCTTAACTATCTGAATAATTTCATTTATATCATCATACATTCTTTCAATCTCTTCATTATCTGCAGAGGTAATTAGCAAATAAACTTCTTCTACTGTGGCGTGTGTTGGCTCTGTGTCTATCTTGGCTATAATAATGAGTTCACTATGCCGTGCACAGTAGCTTACCCACATTCCTATTTTTTAATTCATTATTAGGCCTACTCCTGTATTACCCCTATTTGATATTACATTGATAAGCCTGCACTCACCTGACCAGATGTTTCATTCTTTGTACCACCACACTTCACAAATTCCTGCTATATGTAACTTCAATCTATCCATTTCCTTTTTTAAAAATTTCTAGACTAGCTACCTGATTAAGGGCTCTAATGTACCATGTTCTGACCTAAAGAATGCCAGTTTTGTTTTTTGTGATGACATCCATCTGAGTAATCTCCACCTGGAGATCTGAATTGGAGCACTATTTTACCTCCGGAATATTTTACCCAGAAAGGTGCTATCATCATTAAGCCTTACAGTAAGCTGAATGCCCTCAGCAGAAAACATAATGGCTTTAGTTTTCCCTTGGTTTTAGCCATTGACTAGTATTATAATGCAAGATCAGTCAGTCATTCAGCCTTTTACTCCTGCAACTACTGAAAATGCTGCTGTCTCTCATTAGGAACTAAAAGTTGTCCTGGCCTCTCCACAGGTACTCCCTGGCATTAGCATCATCCACAGTTGTCAATGAAATCAGAAAAACTTTTGTACTGTAAAGCAGACAAAAAGCTATCATGCAGATGAACATTACGGAGGAGTTATTAATTTGAACATTAATATTTGGTGCTAAATTTACTTCTGCATCAAATATGTTTAAATATACAAACCAAAGAGTGCAGAAAAGGTGAAGAATGATCATTTACAATAATTACCAGTCTGATTCATAGATGGAAAATCTCTGAATGCCATTGTCATAAAAAAGCAGAGGTCAGCGCAGAGTAGGGAGCATTGTCTTTGGCTACTAATCCAGAGATCCTGGGTCTCATGTTTGATACCAGCCACTGCTTGGATGTTGAACAAAATTATCATCTACGGCAACTAAAAATTTATAATATAAGGATTCATCCTCTTTTTGCCAATGGCCTTGTCAAAAGAGATTGGAGGAAGGGGCCTTAGGTTCAGAGCAGCCTCATGGCCTTTGGGTGGGGAACTACCCCTAAAGACAGATCATATCTTTGACATAAACAAAGGGTGTCAATAGAAAAGAATTCTGTATTAAGTTGTCAGTCATCATGCAACTGGAAACTAATTACACGATGCATCCCACAAAGTTCCATTTTAGGGCCCTTGATTTTCACAAGCAGAATTACCAGATACCAAGTTTGTTTTGTTTACTGATGATAAAAATGTTGAAATAAGCTGAAAATCAAGTATAGCTTTAGAAAGGTTGATTAATGATATTTCCATGGACGCTTCCTAACCAGTTTTGGGGAGAAGAGGAGCTTGTGGCACAACTTGACTAGAAGAAGGGATCGGTTGGTAGGACATGTTCTGAGACATCGAGGGATCACCAATTTACTATTGGAGGGTAGTGTGGAGGGTAAAAATCGTAGAGGGAGACCAAGAGATGAATACACTAAGCAGATTCAGAAGGATGTAGGTTGCAGTAGGTACTGGGAGATGAAGAAGCTTGCACAGGATAGAGTAGCATGGAGAGCTGCATCAAACCAGTCTCAGGACTCAAGACCACAACAACAACAACCAGTTACTTTCTCTAAACTTTGAAAAGGCACACTACGTGCAATTCAGAACTTGTGGTAGATTACAGCCCCACCGTATATGTCTCAGATATGGCAAGCAGACATAAGAGGTGGACAGTGTTAAATTATTGGGATTACATTACACACAGTTAGTTAGGATAAATAACATAGCACCTTACAGTATGGATACTCTTCAGTGGAAATCAGTGAGAATAATTAATGACTCCAGGACAAATGTTTTTAAGAATAGTTTACAGGAGATGAAATGGGATGTAACTTATAATGAACCAAATGCTAACATAAAATTTAATCTATTCCATGATAAATTCACATCATTATTTGAAAATAGCTTTCCACATAAAGTAACCAGAAGGGATGCTAAACAGCTAGGTAAAAAAACCATGGATCACTAGAGGCATTAAAGGATATTGTGAAAGGAAATGGGAAATGTGTCTTTTGACAAGAACAAGTAGGGATCCTGCAACAGTTGCACACTACAAAAAATACTCACAATTACTAAGAAAGGTCGTTAAAAAATCAAAGAACATGCACATAATGTCGAAAATCAGCACTTCCGACAACAGACTAAGTCAATATGGAATGTAATGAAGTGAGAGACAGAACAACCACCCCCAGAAAAACACAACAGCACTACTGAACTGAATGGAAGGGCTATAAATGATGACAGGTAGCAAATGCATTTAATAATCATTTCTTAAATATAGTAGAAAGCATAGGGACAAACAGTTCAGACTGTCTGCAACTTGATGAGACTTCTTGACAATAAGTAGCAATCTATCTTTACCTACATTGTTGATATTCCTACCTGGAGTTTCCATTGTTTGATTTCATAAAATTCAGTCATCTGAATATATCACCAGTGTCTCCTTCTGAAATTAGAAAATTATACATTCTCCCATATTTTTGAGCTCATCTGGTTTTGATGGTGTTTCCAATAGAGTACTAAAAATTTGTTCTGATGTAATAAGCCCTGTCTTATCTGAAATATGCACTCAAGGCATTTTTCAGAGAGATTGAGATATTCCATTGTTAAACCTCTCTTTAAAAAAGATGATAAGAGAGATGTCAATAATTACTGACCTGTTTCACTGTTGACATCATTCTCCAAAAGTTTTGAGAAGGTGATGTATTTTGGAATAGTATCACATCTTAGCAACTATAATATCCTTAGCAAATCACAGTTTGGGTTTCAGAAGGGTTGGTCTAGTTAGAATGCCATTTATGTGCTCACTAACCAGCTTAAATAATAAAACGTCACCTGTTGATATTTTCTGCAACCTCTCTAAGGCATTTGACTGAGTGAATTACAGCATTCTTCTAGATAAATCAACATTTTATGGGATTGATGGTGTAGCCAGCCAATTGATAATGCCATATCTAACCAAAAGAGTACAGAAAGTTGTACTTAGTAATTCAAGCAATATAGTCCAGGGATGTAATTCTGACTGGGGGGAAATCACGTAGAAGGCTCCTTAAGGTTCAATCGTAGGCCCTCAAGTTTTCCTCATTTATTTAAATGCTCTTCCATCTAGACTACAACAAGCAGAATTACTTCTTTTTGAAGATGACACTAGTATTGTAATCAGTCCAAGTATACATATAGAAACAGAAGAAATGGTATCATTGACTATATTTTCTGTGAATAGTCTCACACACAATTTAAAAAGACCCAATGTGTTCAGTTTTGCACATCTATAGGTACTATACCAGTGATATGTGCAACACATGGTGAGGACATAATAAATAGGGATGAAACTTCAAAATTCTTAAGGGTCCATATTGCACAGAATTTAAATTGGAAAAAAACACATTTTGGAATTCCAAAAACAACTAAGTGCAGCCACATTTGTGCTTAGAATCATTGCAAATCTTGGGAAAAGACAAATCAATAAGTTGACGTATTTTGCATATTTTCATTCAGTAATATCATATGGGATAATGTTCTGGGGTAACCCATCTTTAAGGAAGAAAATCTTCATTGCACAAAAATGTGCTGTGAGAATAATATGTGGTGCTCACCCATTATCATCTTGTAGGGATCTGTTTAAGGAGTTGGGCATTCTGACTACTGCTTTAAAGTATATTTATTCCCTCATGATTGCAGTAAATAATCCACTACAGTTCAAGAGGAACAATGACATGCATAATTGCAAGACCAGAAGGAAAAATGACATTCATTACTCCACATTAAGGTTGTCTTTATCCCAAAAATGGGTGCACAATGCTGCAACAAAAATTTTTGATCATTGATATTAAATGTCTGATGGACAGCAAAGTATAATTTGATAACAAACTGAGGAAGTTTCTTCTTGACAACTCCTCATAATCTGTAGAAGAATTTTTATTATTCTTCTGTGTAAAAGGTACATCTTTTTTTTTTTTTCTTTTTGAAAAAGAATTAGAAATGTTCAGAATGTCACTGTATGTACAAATTAATTAGTAACATGAATGTATAATGACTAGTTCCACATCATTATGATATATTGTGCAAAATGATCTATGGATCAAGTTACTAACTAACTAACTAACTAACACCTTGATAATAAATTCAGTTGGGAAGAATGTACCACACAACAGCTGAAATTCTGAAACAAATCTTTATTGATAATGTAGATGTTGACAGACATAAGAGATAGTAAAATAAAAAAGCTAGAACACTTCACATACTTTCATTCCATAATGTCACATGGGATTGTTTTTTGGGGTAAGTCATCAAGCAAAGAAAAAATTTTCTGACTCGAGACATATGTAAATGTAATAGGAATTATTTGTGGCATGAACTCAAGAATGGCCTACATAGGTTTGTTCAAGGAATTTGGGATACTTATTACTGATTCCCAACATATTTGTTCCTTAGTGAAATTTGTCACGAATAACACCTCTCTTTTTCTGACCTACAGCTCAGTTCATGGAATCAATCTGCACAAAGGTTTAAAGTCACTTACTTTGGCCAGGAAGGTCTCCATTATCCATCCAGGAACACACATTTTCAGTAACTTACCATCAATCATAAAAAGTTTAACTAATGAAGTTTACTTTAAGAAGAGTATGAAGGATGTGCTGGAGGCCAACTCCCTGAACTACACTGGTGTATTTTTAAGTACTTAGTAGAACTGTATTGTAGTTGGGTCAGAATAGCTTGAGCATTTATTAATCTCATAGCAGGTCATGATTATGTTGGAAGATGGTTGACGAGGTAGCAGGTACATAGAACTAGGTGGTTGCCCATCATCTAGACAGAGAGATAATAACAACAAGCTTATTCATCATAATTCACACAGAAGCTATAGGCATTGTCTTGATTTAGTCAGCACCCCAGTGGTGCATGTTGGCCCTGTGAAGCGGTGCTTGCTTGGCTCAGTGCACTTCAGTGGGTGACTGCCACCACCACAAAGAATCTTGCTGGACAGACAGCTGCAGAAGAAGCTATGTCAGCACTTCTGTGAGTGTTGAGCTGTGTGAGGCCTGCAGGCACAGGCATGCAGTGTCAGTTAACTCTGGTATAAGCTGGGTGTAGTGTCCTGCGGTCGGCAGGAAAGAACTAACAGTCAGTTTGAACACACATTATTACAATTAAAGAATAAATGTCTTCTTGGCATACAATAAGTTTTAAATGCAGGAAAAAAAACCACAACTATGTGGTAGCAAAACAGATAAGGAAACAAGACAATGGAAGAAAACACTGACCAAAACTACTATACAAAATGCAACATGCTACTACAAGACTGCGGCAAGTGAATACAAGGCTAGGGCCAGCATAAGTACTGGCTGGAGCTGTTCCTAGTGGTTGGTAAACAATGCCGGTATGATGATCTAGGTGTGCTTATAAAACCAGGTTGGCAGAGTGCTACAGCAGTCATATGAGTTCTGATTGGTGGAACACTGTCACACATCATCTGGCGGAGTAGTTCTTTGTTTGTTTGGAAAGTCTGTCACTGTTTCTGTCCGGGAGCGATGTTTCTCTCTGTGCTGCTGAAAGGGGGTTAGCAACGCATCTTGTGTGTCAGTTCTGTCGGCCCTGTAACAACAAGGGCCGCTACATCACTTCTCCCCCTGAGGAAAGAGAATGTACAGCACCACAAATGTCCATAGGAGTAGGGGCATGCTGGTCAATGTCCATGGGTGGCGGGTGGTGGAACCATTGGCCCAATGGAGAGATGTATCCACCCGGCCACAGAGCTCAGTGATGACGGCAGATGCCCAGTGTGCCCGTGGATGAGAGAAGGTCTGAGCCCCGACCCCCTGCCTGACCCAAAAGAGTGTGTTGGCATGCGGGTGGGAGTTCGAGGAGCCTCGGGAACCAGGACAGATAAGGGTGAGCAGAATGGTCAACTGTGAAGTATCTCTGCTGGACTTTTACTGACATGGGAGGCTGCATGGGACGTAGCCAAGAAAAGAAGCACAGCCTCCTCCAGTGGGTGATGGCGCAGCAGATTACTGAGCTGGGTCTTGAATGCCTGCACAAACCGTTCCACCCAGCTGTTTGATGCTGGGTAAAATGGGGCAGTATGGATGAAGGAAATTCCATCGGCAGTACAGAATTGCACAAACTTGGTTGAAGTAAACTGTGGACCGTTATCCATAACAATTCTTTTGGGGAAACTCTTGACAGCAAAGCGGCGCCGGAGTATTTTGATAGTTTCAGCAGAAGTGGTGTTCATCATGTGGAAGACATAAGGGAATCCTGACCCAGAGTTGATCATTAGGAGCCACTGGGAGTCGTGAAACAGCCCTGCAAAATCCAAATGGAGACGTACCCATGGAGCCGCAGCATCCAGCCATGAAAAATAGTGGCGTGGGGGTGCTGCCTGACGTGTTCAGCACGTGGTGTAGGCTGACATGAGGGAGGCAATGTCTTTATTCATACCGTGCCAATAAAGGTGTTGGTGGGACAGCTATTTGTTGAGGACAATGTGCCAATGGCCAGTGTGGAGAAGGTCAAGGACACGGTGACACAACGCATGCGGTATGACCACCCGGGGAATGTCAGAATCACTATGGAAAGAGGAAACGCCACTGTGGAAAAAGAGACTGTACCGATAATCCCAAAACTGCTGGACCTCAGCATTGTGGACACTACAACAGCTGGTCGGCCAACCCAACCCGAAACAATTTGGCAGCAGAGAGCATGTAGTGTCTGATCCTGAGTGGTGGCCCACCGGACTGCATCAACATCGAATGGAAACGCATGTAGAGCTGCGTCCACGTCCGGTTCCACATGGAAACAAACCAAGGGGGAAGCGTCAAACTCATGGTCCACCCTGGCAGGCATCCAGCACAGAAAATCAGTGTTTGCATGCTGTTCAGAGGTGCGGTAGATAATATCAAAATCAAACAATGCCAGGAAGAGCACCCAACATTGGAGTTGGCAAGCTGTCCAGGTGGGCACTGCAGCACCTGTGTGAAACAAAGAAACCAAATATTTGTGATCAGTCTGCAGTGTGAAATGACGACCATACACGAAATCATAGAAGTTCATCAGGTCAAAAAGCAGTGCCAAAGATTCCTTTTGAATTTGACTATATTTGGTTTTAGCGTTGGTCAGTTTTTCGGATGTGAAAACCACCACCCTCTCAATGGCGTCACCACTTGTGAGAGTTCCGCACCCAGGCCATAGTCTTAGGCATCAGTGGCGACAATGAGTGGCAGATAATGATCATATGTGCCCAGACAAGGAGGGCAGGAGAGAGTTGACCAGAGACATGTGAAAGCCAGCTCACACTCCGTGTCCCAAACCCAACGTGCACTCTTGTGCAATAGCCCAGTCAGGGTTTCTGAAATCTCGGCGGTGTGGGGTATAAAACATCGATAATAGTTGATTTGACCGAGGACGGAGTGCAGTTGCTTCACGTTGGTGGGAGAGGCAGGTTTTGAATCACCTCGACATACTCCTTAGAGGCGTGTAGGCTGTGGGCATCGATCGTGAACCCGAGATAGCTGACCTCTCGCGCAAAAAAGTCACACTTTGATTTCAGGTAACACAGTTTAGCCCCAGAAAAAAACCTGAAACAGCCAGTCCAGGTTGTCCATGAAGTCCACCGCAGACAAGTCACAGACGATGACACTGTCCAAATAATTGGCCGCCCCGGGCTTATGGCTTGTGAGGCATTCCAAATAATGTTGGAAAATGGCGGGGGTGCTGGCAATGCCAAACAGGAGGCTTTTGTACCAGAAAAGGCCACATGGGGTACTGATGACTAGGATCTGCTGCGATTTCTCATCCAACGCAGCTGCAAATAAGCATCATGGAAGTCAATTTTGGCAAAAACGGTCAAGTCCGCAAGACGTGTGAGTATGTCATCCACCGATGGGGCAGGATAGGCATCGATGACAGACTGAAAATTGACGGTGACCTTAAATTCGCCACAGAAGCATAAAGTACCTTTTGGCTTCTCGACTATCACTATAGGCGTCACCCAGTGACTGTGCACGACAGGAGAAAGGATGCCTTCATTCTGTAAGCGGCAAAGTTCCACCTGGCGCCTGTCTCGGAGAGGAAAGGGGACTGAGTGCGCCATAAGAAAATGAGGAACAGCAGAGGGAAGACGCTGAATGTGCACCGTGAAACCCTTCACCCCTGACATGGAGGATGAGAACAATGTGTTGTATTTTCTGAGCAATGGGACAAGGAGGGTATCCGATAAGGGAATCAACACCGCTTGTACCACATCCTGCACTGATAAACCCAGATGACCAAAAATGTCCACACCCAGATGGTTAGTAGCTCCAGGGGATCCGATCACCAAAACTGAGCAGTGAAGGGACAACCGTTGTAAGAGATTTGTGTGGAAAAACCGCCATCGACAGATACAGAGTGATTACTGAAACCGTGCAAGGCATGTGTGTACAGGGATAAAGCCGGCGAGCCCAAACATTGGTATGTGGCACTATCCACACTAGAGACAGATGATGCCATGTCAGTTTGAAAGACCACCGGAACATGCATTATCTCCAAGGTAATGAGAAAACGAGCAGCTGACTGGATAACGATGTAGAATACTTGGCTGTCAATGGAATGCGCAGCTTCCAGGTCCTGAGGTGGTGATTCGTGATCAGCCTGTGTGTCCACTCGACATGATTTTTTTGTGAAGCCTGACACACCACAGCAATATGGCCCGCTCAGCTGCAAGCTGTGCATCTTTTTCGACAGTGTGGCACTCCGACCGTTGGTGAGTCCGGAAACGGTCCAGACAAGATGGAGGCCGGGTGAAAGACTTACTGTCACGGAGTGGGCCAACAGATCGACGAGGCTCCCACTTGGCGCTAGGCAACTGGCAAGCCGGGGTAAACAGCTGGATCAAGATGCTGTGGTTGTAGCAGGTGAGACTATTTGAATGCACAAATGACTGGCAGACAGGTGTCGAGGGACGGGTCCTGTAACTTCAAAATATCAGCTCGAAGACACTTGTCTGGTGCGTGAAACAGCACCATATCACGAATCAATGAAGAGGCATAAGACTGCTTGCAGGTGACGTTGGTGCACTAGAATTTAAAATTGTGGGAGAGACCCTGGAGCATCGTAATACACTACTGGCCATTAAAACTGCTACACCAAGAGGAAGTACAGATGATAAATGGGTATTCATTAGACAAATATATTATACTAGAACTGACATGTGATTACATTTTCACACAATTTGGGTGCATAGATCCTGAGAAATTAGCACCCAGAACAACCACCTCTGGCCATAATAACGGCCTTGATACACCTGGGCAATGAGTCAAACAGAGCTTGGATGGCTTATACAGGTACAGCTGCCCATGCAGCTTCAACACGATACCACAATTCATCAAAAGTAGTGACTGGCGTATTGTGATGAGCCAGTTGCTCGGCCACCATTGACCAGACGTTTTCAGTTGGTGAGAGATCTGGAGAATGTGCTGGCCAGGGCAGCGGTCGAACATTTTCTGTATCCAGAAAGGCCCGTACAGGACCTGCAACATGCAGTCGTGCATTATCCTGCTGAAATGTAGGGTTTCGCAGGGATCGAATGAAGGGTAATGCCACAGGTCATAACACATCTGAAATGTAACGTCCACTGTTTAAAGTGACGTCAATGTGAACAAGAGGTGACCGAGATGTGTAACCTGTGGCACTTCATACCCTCACACCAGGTGCGCCAGTAATGCGATGACGAATACATGCTTCCAATGTGCGTTCACCATGATGTCGCCAAACACGGATGCGACCATCATGATGCTGTAAACAGAACCTGGATTCATCCCCAAAATGACGTTTTGCCATTCGTGTACCCAGGTTCGTCGTTGAGTACACCGTCACAGGCACTCTTGTCTGTGATGCAGCATCAAGGGTAACCGCAGCCATGGTCTCTGGGCTGATAGTCTATGCTGCTGCTAATGTCATCGAACTGTTCATGCAGATGGTTGTTGTCTTGCAAACGTCCCCATCTGTTGACTCAGGGATCGAGACGTGGGTGCACGATCCATTACAGCCATGCGGATAAGATGCTTGTCATCTCGACTGCTAGTGATACGAGGCCGTTGGGATCCAGCACGGCGTTCCGTATTACCCTCCTGAACCCACTGATTCCATATTCTGCTAACAGTCATTGGATCTCGACCAACGCGAGCAGCAATGTCAGGATATGATAAACCGCAATCGCGATAGGCTACAATTTGACCTTTATCAAAGTCGGAAACATGATGGTACGCATTTCTCCTCCTTACACGAGGCATCATCACAAGATTTCACCAGGCAACGCCGGTCAACTGCTGTTTGTGTATGAGAAATCGGTTGGAAACTTTCCTCATGTCAGCACATTGTAGGTGTTGCCACCAGCGCCAAACTTGTGTGAATGCTCTGAAAAGCTAATCATTTGCATATCACAGCATCTTCTTCCTGTTAGTTCAATTTCGCATCTGTAGCATGTCATCTTCGTGGTGTAGCAATTTTAATGGCCAGTAGTGTACATTCCCAAAAAGTCTGACCTGGAGACTTTCGACAAGAAAAGAAAGTCTGATGGAGGTGATGTGTATTTGTGTGTCAAAGTCCTCAAAAGGCAGCCCTTAATGTGAGTAAATGAGAGATCTTGAGGGCATTGCTCAGGGTTCAATTGTTGAATTAAATGATGCACCTGTGGACCGACTGTCGCTAAAAAGAAAATCCCGACTTCAATTTTCATCGTGGATGTGCCAGTAAATGTTATTCCAACCATCTGACATAATTTGACCATGGTTTGACAGACCTATCGAAACCCAGAAACGTCAGTGGAGCCAAGTGCAATGTGTTCAATTTACCTGAGACGGAATCGACACTGTGGACAATGTTGGCAAGTGAGAGTGAATTTTTGAATGTGTGAGCATTACCTGAATCTGTTGTAGAGTTTCCACCAAGACCTGAAAAAGCTCATCAGAGGAGACCATTCTGTTCAGAAACGAAAACCCCATGCTCGTTGCCAATAACTGTAGTGTCCTGTGATCGGCAGGATAGTACTAACAGTCAATTTGAACACACATTATTACAATTAAATAAAAAACGCCTTGTTGACATACACTAAGTTTTAAATGCAGGAAAAGAAAACCACAACTCTGTGGTTGCAAAATAGATGTGGAAACAAGACAGCGCAAGAAAACACTTACCAAGACTACTCTACAAAATACAATGTGCTACTACAAGACTGCGGCAAATGAATAAAAGGCTGGGGCCGGAGTAAGTACTGGCCGGAGCTGTTCCTAGCGGTTGGTGAACACTGCTGGTCTGACAGTTTAGGTGTGCTTATAAAACCAGGTCGGCAGAGTGCTACAGCAGTCATATGAGTTTTGATTCGTGGAACACTGTCACATGTTGTCTGGCGAAGTAGTTCTGTGTTTATTTGGAAAGTCTGTTATTGTTTCTGTCCGGGGGAGATGTTTCTCTCTGTGTTGCTGAAGCGGGATTAGCAACCCATCTTGTGTGTCAGTTCTGTGGGCCCTGTAACAATAAGGGCCCGCTACGTCATTTCTCCGCCTGAGGAAAGAAAATGTACAGCACCACGAACGTCCGTAGGAGTAGGGGCATGCTGGTCGATGTCCACGGGCTCGTAGCTAGCACGGGGTAGGAAGTGGCTATGTAGCACAGGCAGCTGGCAGTGGAGACAGTGGCTGAGGCAGAGGTGGAAGCAGAGGTTCCGCCATAGGTTGGTCGGCGATAGGCACTGGCAACTCCACTGGGGCATCGTGGTCCACCAGATGGGGGCGGAGCTGGTTGACATGCCAGCTGGCAGTGGAACCATTGGCCCAACGAGTAGATGACATCACCTGGCTGCAGAGTTTGGTGATGATGGCAGGTGATGGTGGATGAGAGATGGTCCGTGCCCAGACCTCCTGCCTGACCTAAAAGGAGTGCATCGGCACGTGGGTGGGAGGGTGAGGAGCCTTGGGAACCAGGACAGGTAAGGGGGAGCAGAATGGTCGACCATGAAGTATCTGCACGGGACTGGACCAGCATGGGAAGTCACATGGTACGTAGCCAAAGCCAAGAAAAGATGCACAGAATCCTCCAGCGGGTGATAGCGCAGCAGCTTACTGAGCTGGGTCTTGTATTTCCACCCAAAACGTTCTGGCTGGCTGTTTGATGCAGGGTGAAATGGGGCGGTATGGATGAAGGAAATTCCAATGGAAGTACAGAATTGCACAAACTCGGTTGAAGTAAACTGTGGACCATTATCCGTAACAATTGTTTTGGGGAGTTCCTCAGCAGCAAAGACACGCCGGAGAATTTTGATAGTCTCAGCAGAAGTGGTGTTCATCATGTGGGAGACGTAAGGGAATCCCGACACAGAGTTTATCATTAGGAGCCACTGAGAGCCGTGAAACGGCCCTGCAAACTCCAAATGGAGACGTTCCCATGGAGCCGCAGCATCTGGCCACGAAAAATCCTGGTGCGGAGGTGCTGCCTGACGTGTTTAGCAAAAAAGTCACACTTTGATTTCAGGCAACACAGTTTAGCCTCAGAAAAAAACAGCTGAAACAGCCAGCCCAGCTTATCCATGAGGTCCACCGTAGACAAGCCACAGACGATGACACTGTCCAGATAATTGGCCGCCCCGGGCTCATGGCTTGTGAGGTGTTCCAAATAACGTTTGAAAATGGTGGGGGTGCTGGCAATGCCAAATGGGACGCGGTTGTACCGGAAAAGGCCACATAGGGTATTGATGACTAGAATCTGCTGCCTGTCTCAGAGAGCAAAGGGGACTGGGTGGGCCGTAAGAAAATGAGGAACAGCAGATGGAAGAAGCTGAACATGCACGATGAAACCCTTCACGCCTGGCATGGAGGATGAGAACAATGTGTCGTATTTTCTGAGCAAGAGGGTGAGGAGGGTATCCGATGAGGGAATCAACACCGCTTGTACCACATCCTGCACTGATAAACCCATATGACCAAAAATGCCCACACCCACAAGGTGAGTAGCTCCATTCCTCATTTCTGGTCTTCTAGATTTCCCTAATATGTCCTTTGCTCCAGTTATGATATCATTCTTAACACATTCTCATTCCTTATCTCTGTCATTAGTATGCTCCACTACCTGTAATTTCTATTTCAGTTTATTCTGATATTCAAACACTATGTCTCTATCTTCCAATATTACACTCCCTATTTCAGAATTCTCATAGTTTTCACTTTATATGCCATAGCAATCCTGTGCCTCATTTTTGCAACTACATGGTAGTGATCCGAGTCTGCATTTGCTCTGCAAAACACACATAAATTTTCAATGTGACTTACCCATCTTTTTTGGTACCAATATATGCTCAGTTTGATTTTTATCATTCATTCTGGGAATTTTCCAGGTCCCTTTGTTAGTATTTTGTCTTTGGAAATGTGCTTACTGCTATAAGATCATTGGCAGTCATTAACTGAATGACTCTCAGCCCATTAGTTCTTGTTTCCTCATGCAAGCTTTCCTTACCTAAAATGGCATGGAAAGAATCTTCTTCTCAAACTTTGCATTATCATCTCCCACAACAATTCTTGAATCATGTGCAGGTATCCTTTTACAGACTTCATGCAGCTGATTGTAAAACTAGTCCACCATATGCTCATCAATCCTTCTCCTGACCCTATACATTTACAAAAGTCATATTATGGAATTGTCCTTTTATTCTGAGGTGCATATTCTATCACTGTGTGGTGTGATGGCAAGGATACATTTTCTCACATTTTTGCTATAATGAACCCATCTATCATATCTCTCAGAGTAATAGAATATAAAAAATTTGGCTTCTTTCTCTCTCCTTTACCCTTCCATGTTATCTCTTGGAGGGCAACTGATTCCAGTCCAAATTTCAACACTTCTTTGGCTACACTATTCATTACTCCTAGTTGCAGCAAGATATGCATAGCCCATGTTCCAAATTTAAGAGTCCTATTCATTTCCTTGTTTGTTAGTTTTTTGTGTCTACATGAGGGCACTCTAGCTTTCTCTATTAAGATATTCGTAAAAATAATTTGTCCTTGTCCTCAACCCCCTATTCTTCTAAGGACCATTTCTCCTGCTCTCATTTGCCTGACCCTCCAACCTGTAGGTGAGAGATGTGATTGAATAGGAAAGAATATCTGTCTTTATCTTGTTTTATGCGTCACTACTTCACTTGAACCCCTAATAAAAAGAATGGTAATGTATAAAGTAATTGTGTAGATGGCTTAAAAATAATTTTTTAGGGTCTCTGTGATTTTCCTGTGCATTAAATGATTATTAAGTTACTGAAGAATAGAAAAGATGGTGTATCAAACTGTGCAGGTGTTTCACCTCCACATGTTGCCAACTTTCTACACATGTAAACCAAGTAGGCAAAAACTGTGGAGGTCAGTGGATAAGATACTCTGAGATAAGCAAATTAATCATGTGGCAACCACTAGGGGAAATATCAAGGAAAGTATGAGCATCAAAATATAAAAGACCTAGAAGAAATAGAATTCAACTAGGAAAAAATTACTCAGTTTGATTCAGATGGGAAAGATTCAGGTTGAATATTTAAGCATGCAAAAATGATCATATAAAAAAAATGGTGCAAAGACTGTATCACATCTTGCAAAAGCTTAATAATAGTTATTTTTGCCATACTGTTGAATTTTACTCGGAACCTGCCACGTTCACAGCCTATGTGTAACAGGTGAGAATGAGATACTGTCCAAGCAGTATCAAAGCTTATATTTATGGATGAAATCTAGGAGACATATGATACCAAAGCTGGTGTCAAGTGAGACACCACTTCTTTTTATTTGTATTTTGAAAAGCTAAGGAGGAAGAGAAGGTGATCATTTTACAATAGATCCAAAGCTCAAAGGGCTTTGCAATGGCTGCTTGACATTTTTGTGTAATGTCACCATTTTTCCAGCAGCTCGGCAATAAGCAAGCTTGGCTGACTCCAAGAAGAGAAGCAGTTGTTGGGTTCCATATTCCCACTGAAGTAACTAAATGCAGTATAAGCATCAGTAATGATACAC
Source organism: Schistocerca cancellata (assembly GCF_023864275.1). NCBI lineage: Eukaryota > Metazoa > Arthropoda > Insecta > Orthoptera > Acrididae > Schistocerca > Schistocerca cancellata. The sequence continues at coordinate 777,197,613 of NC_064629.1, read as the reverse complement.
GTTGGATGATCACCAATTTTGGAAAGATTGAGTAGCTCAAGTAAAAAACCCAGTACATGTATGTGATGGAGAGAATACGGAAGAATAAGTTACAAAAAGGGAGCAACTGATACCAAGATTAGAAAAAAACATTGAGAATATTATCTGACAACAATCATCAACAATTAATATAATAGTCAGCTTAAGGTACTATGCGATAGTGATTCTAAGCATGTGAACCTTAAAGAATCAGTCAGTAAAGAGAGAAAGAAGAGTGCTAAGAAATATTTTGTGAAATAAATGAAATAATGGATTGGTATATATGAGGTCTTATGTAGAATTGTGATTGATTGTGGAACAAATGAAATCATCAGCAGTTGTTCTTTTGACTCATTTTGCATTTTGAAAATGAAGAACGATAGCCTGATGCAGAAAATTTGGAATTTCATAAGACGAACATGTGCAAGATTGAAATGGTCTGAAGTATGCAGGAAATGATGAGCCCGCCTGGTTATCCGTGCGGTCTAGCACACTGCTTTCTGGGTGGGAAGGCATGCCGGACCCTGGCACGAATCCACCCTGTGGATTAGTGTTGAGGTCCAGTATGCCAGTCGGTCTGTGGATGGTTTTTAAGGTGGTTTTCCGTCTGCCTGAGTGAATGTGTGCTGGTTCCCCTTATTCTGCTTCAGTTACACTATGTCAGCAATTGTTGCGCAAACACTTTCTCCATGTACGAGTACACCGTAATTACTCTACGACACAAACATCGGGGGTACACTCATCTGGTTTGTGACATTCCTGGGGGGGGGGGGGGGGGGGGGGGGGGGGTTAGGTGGTCCACAGGAGGGCCGAACCGCACAATAACCCTGAATTCAGTGTAAGGCAGTGGTGGGGTGAGTGGACTGCTGTAGCCTGTTGTGGGGTTGTGAACCACGGAGGGCTACGGTGAGGGTAAAGCCTCTCTGTTGTTTCTAGGTCCCCAGTTCCATACAGTACGTTACAATACAATGCAGGAAATGACAGAGTGGTATATGATGGCAAAGTTAGCGGTAAGGATGTGATCAAATGAGTAATCAAGAGCTATGTTTTCGGTACAGAAAATGAAGTGTAGAAAATGGAGGGCATCTTGGTTAAAAAGAAAAAAAGAAGTCATTATGTGATGATCTCAGAAAATGCTGATAGAGATGGAGGTACAAAATTTAATCACTAAATAAGACTGGTTATTAATCACAGTCATAGTGAAAAAAAATACACAGAAAGCACTGTGGTTACCATGCTTATTATAAATATTAATAAAAATAATAACTTGGAGAGGCATGGAGAGGGAACAAAGTCATTAACTCCATCATAATCAGTATTAAGGGGACCAACTAGGGTAGATTCGAAACTTCATTCCACATTTTAATGCAATGTAAAATTTAGTACCCATGAGGTGGCCATTTTGATATATTGCTGTGTGAGAAACAAGTATGAATGAACTGTTCATCAAATTCACATTATGGAGAGGATGACACTAAGGTCATGTGATCAACATATGAACTTATTATGTTGACAGCAGGCACTCAGATTCAGAAGTGCTCAGGTCCGGGTCAAGACTGCTGTGAAATTAACACTGCTGAGGCTTAGCACTGTCCAAATTTTTTTCACCAAAATCCATGGGCCATGCTAGTGCATGGAAATGTCAAATATAGTTTTGTCAAAATTTCAATTAACTTTTTTCTAAAAAAAAAAAAGGTTTAAAAGCTTACAACTTTTATCATGTAGCGTGGCAATACACTGCCTGCCAAAAAAAGTGAAGCACACAGAACACATAGTTGGATGTCAATGTAACTTCGTGCATGTGGACCCCATCAGTGGGTGTATAAATGATTAGCTATTCAATTCCCTGTGGCAGATAGAACAGTCACCAGAGTGCATAATAATAATAATAATAATAATAATACTTAATTCAACAAGGAATGATTCATTGCATATGTACAAAAATAGTTTACAGTTCTTGATACATAACACTACAATACATTCTTCTGAATATGCCATTGACTAACAAAATGATTAGATTAAAAATAAAATGGTTTGCTTAACACTATTTACATATTTATTCAAAGCAATTCTCATTCTGCATGTAAATATGATATTTCTCTAATGTTAAAAGGGGTTCTCAAACAGGAATGTCTTTAGCTGAAATTTAAGCTTCATTTTTGGAAGGGTCACAACTGTACTGGGCAGTGCATTGGCTAATTTTAAACCTGCATACAGTGGACCCTTTTCATAGAGTACTGTTCTGTGGCACCTGAAGTAAAATTTTTCTTTATTTCTGGTATTTTGCTGATGCAAATCAGAACAATTGTTAGGCTGCAGTTGTTTAACAAGTAACATGGCTTTTTAGAATGTACATGTTTACTATGGTTAGCACACTAGTTTCGGGGAAAAAGCTATGGCATGATTCCTCATCATGGATGAGTGTTGCCTTGATGGAAAACAACCGTTGGAATGCTGTTCATGAATGGCAGCACAATAGGTTGAATACCAGGCTGATGTATAAATTTGCAGTCAGGATGCATGGGATAACCACAAGAGTGCTCCTGCTGTCATACAAAGTTGCACCCAAGACCATAACTCCAATTGTAGGTACAGTGTACCTAGCATGCAGACAGGCTAGATGCAGGCCCTCAACTGGCCTCCTTCTAACTGCTGTTGCAACGCAACATGCTCTACAGAGTGTCGACATGTTGCCTTTACTTGCTCAATCACTAGATCTGTCTTGAACTGAGCACATATGGGACGTCACTGGGCGACAACTCCAGTGTCATACAGAAACAGCATTAACCATCTCTGTATTGGTGGGCCAAGTACAACAGACATGAAACTCCATCTCACAGACTGACAATGGGCACCTATACAAAATGATGCATGTACATTTGCATGCTTGCATTCAGCATTCAGCAATTACACTGGTTTTTAACCTATTAGCATTTCACATTTACAATAGCTTAACCTGTGATCTTGCCATGTTAACCATTTAAATACACTCCTGGAAATTGAAATAAGAACACCGTGAATTCATTGTCCCAGGAAGGGGAAACTTTATTGACACATTCCTGGGGTCAGATACATCACATGATCACACTGACAGAACCACAGGCACATAGACACAGGCAACAGAGCATGCACAGTGTCGGCACTAGTACAGTGTATATCCACCTTTCGCAGCAATGCAGGCTGCTATTCTCCCATGGAGACGATCGTAGAGATGCTGGATGTAGTTCTGTGGAACGGCTTGCCATGCCATTTCCACCTGGCGCCTCAGTTGGACCAGCGTTCGTGCTGGACGTGCAGACCGCGTGAGACGACACTTCATCCAGTCCCAAACATGCTCAATGGGGGACAGATCCGGAGATCTTGCTGGCCAGGGTAGTTGACTTACACCTTCTAGAGCACGTTGGGTGGCACGGGATACATGCAGACGTGCATTGTCCTGTTGGAACAGCAAGTTCCCTTGCCGGTCTAGGAATGGTAGAACGATGGGTTCGATGACGGTTTGGATGTACCGTGCACTATTCAGTGTCCCCTCGACGATCACCAGTGGTGTACAGCCAGTGTAGGAGATTGCTCCCCACACCATGATGCCGGGTGTTGGCCCTGTGTGCCTCGGTCGTATGCAGTCCTGATTGTGGCACTCACCTGCACGGCGCCAAACACGCATACGACCATCATTGGCACCAAGGCAGAAGTGACTCTCATCGCTGAAGACGACACGTCTCCATTCGTCCCTCCATTCACGCCTGTCGCGACACCACTGGAGGCGGGCTGCACGATGTTGGGGCGTGAGCGGAAGACGGCCTAACGGTGTGCGGGACCGTAGCCCAGCTTCATGGAGACAGTTGCGAATGGTCCTCGCCGATACCCCAGGAGCAACAGTGTCCCTAATTTGCTGGGAAGTGGCGGTGCGGTCCCCTACGGCACTGCGTAGGATCCTACAGTCTTGGCGTGCATCCGTGCGTCGCTGCGGTCCGGTCCCAATTAATTATTTTCTGGTGTTGTGATTTTTTTCTGTCAGTGTAAAAAACAAGGGACAAATGTATTGAAAAACATCATGTTGATATACGTAATTGGGTCATAGAATAGCATTCCTCGCATATGTGAGTCCAGTGCCTTAACCACTGTGCCAGTTTCTACATCTACATATCTACATATTACTCCACTAGCCACCAAGCAGTGTGTGGCGGAGGGCACAATTCGCGCCAAAGTCATAATTCCCCCCCCCCCCCCCCCCCGCCCCCTCCCCCCCCCCCCTGCCACCCCTCTGTTCCACTCGCAGATTGCGCGAGGGAAAAACGACTGTCTGAACGCCTCAGTACAAGCTCTTATTTCCCATATCTTTGAATGATGATCACTACGTGATTTGAAAGTTGGTGGTAATAATATATGCTCTACATCCTCGGTGAAGATTGGATTTTGGAATTTAGTGAGCAGCCCCTTCTGTTTAGCGTGTCGTCTGTCTGCAAGTGTGTCCCACTTCAAACTTTCTATGAGATTTGTAATGCTCTCACGATGGCTAAATGTACCAGTCATGAATCTTGCTGCTCTTCTTTGGACCTTCTCAATCTCTTGAATCAGACCCAACTGGTAAGGGTCCCATACAGACGAACAATACTCTAAGACTGGATGAACTAACGTATTTTAAGCTATTTCCTTTGTTGAAGGACTGCATCACTTCAGGATTCTACCAATAAACCACAATCTAGAGTTCGCCTTACCCGTTACTTGTGTAATCTGATCATTCCATTTGAGATCATTTCAAATAGTCACACCCAGATACTTCAATGATGTTACCACTTCCAAAGACTGATCATTTGTTTTGTGCTCATACATGAATGGGGATTTTTGCCTTGTTATACACGGTAGGTTACACTTACTAATATTGAGAGATAACTGCCAGTCATTACACCAGGCATTTATTTTCTGCAAATCCTCATTGATTTGTTCACAACTTTCATGTGATACTACTTTCCTGTAGACTACAGCATCATTGGCAAACAGTCTAAGGCTGCTGTCAATACCATCAACCAGATCGTTTATATAAATCATAAAAAGCAGAGGACCTATTACGCTGCCCTGGGGCATACCTGAAGTTACTCTTGTTTCTGTTGAAATTACCCCGTTCAGGACAACATACTGCTCCCTGTCTGTTACAAAACTTTATATCCAACCGCATATGTCACTGGATAGACCGTAAGCACGCACTTTTTGTAGCAAGCAACAGTGCGGAACTGAGTTGAACGCCTTTCGAAAGTCGAGAAATATGGCATCAACCTGGGAGCTGGTATCTAGAGCCTGTTGTATATCATGTACAAAGAGAGCCAGCTGTGTCTCGCATGACCGCTGTTTCTGCAGATGAGCTCCTCAGAGTCTAGAAAGGTCATTATGTCTGAACACAAAATATGTTCCATGATTCTACAACAAATCGATGTCAGTGAAATTGGCCGGAAATTATGTGCATCCCATTTTCTACCATTTTTATAGATTGCTATGATCTGGGCCTCCTTCCAGTCCCGTGGAACTTTCCGCTGTTCCAATGATATCTGATAGATGATGGATAAGAATGGTGCTATATTTGTAGCATAGTAAACATTAAGTCTTACTGGGATGCTGTCTGGGCCAGATGCCTTTCTGGCGTCTAAGGATCTTAACTGTTTTACAATCCCAGATACACTAAACACTATGTCAGCCATCCTTTCGTTTGTTTGATAATTGAAAGGGGGAATGGTGCTGCAGTCCTCTATCATAAATGAGTTTTTGAAAGCTAGGTTTAGAATTTCGGCCAACACTACAAAAGAGGCAGTAGGCCCATTGCAGCTATTCAGTCAATATGACAGTTACACTGTTGTCATATGAATCAATATCTGATGATGTTGATGATGTTTTGGTTTGTGGGGTGCTCAACTGCATGGTTATCAGCGCCCGTACAATTATCCAATCTTTGCTCAGTCCAATTTCGCCACTTTCCTGGATGATGATGAAATGATGAGGACAACACAAACACCCAGTCATCTCGAGGCAGGTGAAAATCCCTGACCCCGCCGGGAATCGAACCCGGGACCCCATGCTCGGGAAGCGAGAACGCTACCGCGAGACCACGAGCGGCGGACAATCAATATCTGCTCATCACTGCACAGAACTGACTTCTATCGACTGCTGAAATGTTGTGGTATGAAAAATTCATTTTGTGGAGACCATTACTGTGTTTTTAGAATTGACTCACATATTGATATTAGTATCTTTTGATGCTTATCAGCATTCTGGAATTTTTTCATGTTTCCACTTAATTTGATGGCTTTTCTTGACTGAGCTTGGCATAACACTGGCCATTCTAATCACATAAGGGAAGTTGCTGCACATACAATTAGGTGATAAAAGTCATTGGATAGTGATATGCAGATATGTAGGTGGCGGTGGTATCACATACACAATGTATAAATGGGCAGTGTACTAGCAGAGCCGCCATTTGTACCCAGGTGATCCATGTGAAAAGGTGTCCCACATGATTATGGCTACATGATGGGAATTAACAGATTTTGAATGCAGCATGATAGTTGGAGAAAGATGCATGTGGGATTTCATTTCAGAAATGATTTGGGAATTAAATATTTTGAGTTCCAAATTGTCAAGAGTTTGCCAAGAATACCAAATTTTAGGCATTACCTCTCATCATGGACAACACAGTGGCTGACAGCCTTCACTGAATGACTGAGAGCAATGGAATTTGCATAGAGTTGTCAGTGCTAACAGATAAGCAACACTGCCTGAAATAAACACTGAAATCAATGAGGGATGTATGATAAAAGTGTCCATTAGGATAGTGTGGTTAAATTTGTCATAAACGGGCAATGGCACAAGACAGCTAACATGGTTGCCTTTACTAACAGCACATCATTGCCTGCAGCACCTCTCATGGGCTGATAACCATATCGGTTGGACCCTAGATGACTGGACAACTGTGGCTTGGTCAGATGAGCCCCGATTTCCGTTGTTAAGAGCTGATGGTAGTTTTCAAGTGGGGCACAGACCCCACAAAGCCATGGATCTAAGTTGCAACAAGGCACTGTGTGAGCTGGTGGTGGATTCATAATGGTGTAGGCTGTTTTTACATGCGTTGGACTGGGTCCTCCGGTCCAGCTAGGTGAACAGTCGATTGGAAATGGTTATGTTTGACTACTTGGAGACCATTTCCTCCATTCATAGACTTCATGTGCCCAAACAATGATGGAATTTTTATGGATGACAATGCACTATGTCTCTGAGCCACAATTGTTCTTGACTAGTTTTGAGAACATTATGGACAGTTCAAGCAAATGATTTGGCCAACCAGGTTGCCCAATATGAATCCCATCAAATACTTATAGAACATAATTGGGAGGTCAGTTTGTGCACAAAATCCTGCACTGGCAACACCTTCACAATTATGTATGGTTATAGAGACAACATGGCTCACTCTTTCTACAGGGGACTTCCAGTGACTTGTTGAGTTCATGCTGTGTCGAGTTGGCACAGAAGAGGGAAAAAGAAGGTCCATCATAATATTAGGAGGTATCCAGTGACTTTTGTCATCCCAGTGTACAACATTTCTCTGCAGTCTTAATCACTTACTGCTGGTACACCATTTTGCATATCGTTTGGCCTGAGGAATGATTTCTGGATGTTGCAGTTTTCATGAAGAAAAGTGTAATTGCTTATCTTTGAATCATTTTGTACAGTAGTATGAGATGCATTTTGTACAGTAGTATGAGATGCATTGTACTATAATGAGGTGTGCATTCTAATACTCAATAAACAATTATTTGGGTATAAAGATAAACATGTATGATAGGAATTGGCACATTTGTATCCTTCTTGCTGGTCAATGGGATTTTATATAATTCAAACAATGGAAAATAAAGGATGGAATGTAACAATACCAGAGAAGGAAAGTTGCTACTCACCATACAGAGATACTGAGATGTGAAATGCACAACAAAACGATTCACACAATTAAAGCTTTTGGCCATTAAGGCCTTTGTCAGCAGTACACACACACACACACACACACACACATACACACACACACACACACACATGTATGCACTCACATCAATGCAACTTGCACACACATCTGCAGACTCAGAGAGTTGAAACCACACTGTGAACAGCAGCACCAGTGCATGATGGGAGTGGCAACTGGGTGGTGGTAAAGAGGAGGCTGGGGCAGGGAGGGGGAGGGATAGTATGGTGGCAGTGGTGGACAGTGAAGTGTGCAGTTTAGACGGAGGGCAGGAGAGAAGGTGTGGAGCGGGGAGGGGGTAAGTAGTGGAAAGGAGAGAAATAATAAGACATTAAAAGACTGGATGTGGTGGTGAAATGACAGCTGTGTAGTGCTGTAATGGGAACAGGGAGGAAGCTGGATGGGTGAGGACAGTGACTAATGAAGGTAGAAGCCAGGAGGGTTATGGGAATATAGGATGTATTGCAGGGAAAGTTCCCACCTGTGCAATTCAGAAAAGCTGGTGTTGATGGGAAGGATTCATATGGCATAGGCTGTGAAGCAGTCATTGAGATGAGGGCTATCATGTTTGGCAGCGTGTTCAGCAACAGGGTGGTCCACTTGCCACTTGTTTTTTGGCCACAGTTTGTCAGTGGCCATTCATGTGGACAGACAGCTTCTTGGTTGTCATGCCTACATAGAATCCAGCACAGAGGTTGCAGCTTAGCTTGAAAATTACATGACTGGTTTCACAGGTAGCCCTGGCTTTGATGGGATAGGTGATGTTAGTGACCAGAATGGAGTAGGTAGTGGTAGGAGGATGTATCAGACAGGCCTTGCATCTAGGTCTATTAAAATAGTATGAGCCATGAGCTAAGGGATTGGGAGCAGGGGTTGTGTAAGGATGGACGAGTATATTGTGTAGGTTCAGTGAATGGCAGAATACCACGGTAGGAGGGGTGGGAAGGATAGTGGGCAGGACATTTCTCATTTCAGGGCACGAAGAGAGGTACTCAAAACCCTGGTGGAGAATGTAATTCAGTTGCTCCAGTCCCGGATGGTACTGAGTTATGAGGGGAATGCTCCTCTGTGGCCAGACTGTGGGACTTAGGGAGGTGATGGCAGATTGGAAAGATAAGACACGGGAGATTTGTTTTTGTACAAGGATGGGAGGATAGTTGCAGTCAGTGAAGGCTTCAGTGATACCCTTAGTATATTTTGAGAGGGACTGCTTGTCACTGCAGATGTGACGACCACGGGTGGCTAGGCTGTACAGAAGGGACAGCTGTCAAAGTGGAGGTATTGCTGGTGGTTAGTAGGTTTGATATAGATGGAGGTACTGATGTAGCCATCTCTGAGGTGAAGGTCAACATCTAGGAAGGTGGCTTGTTGGGTTGAGTAGGACCAGGTGAAGCAAATAGGGGAGAAGTTGTTGAGGTTCTGGAGGAATATGAATAAGGTGTCCTCACCTTCAATCCAGATAGCAAAGATGTCATCAATGAATCTGAACCAGGTGAGGGGTTTAGGATTCTGGGTTTTTAGGAAGGATTCCTCTAGATGGCCCATGAATAGGTTAGCATAGGATGGTGCCTTGCAAGTGCTCATAGCCATACCATGAACTTGTTTGTAGGTTATGCCTTCAAAGGAGAAGTAATGCATTTTTTGCAAAACCATGGATCCTTGCTCCTTTCATCTTCGTCAATACAGAAAAGTTCCTTATCCCTAGCCAGACCCCAGTCCCACATACTGTTCCTATGTTGTTGCTTGGCTCATGAAATCCCCCCTAATGGTCTCACCATCAAATTACCCATATCTGGTTGCCACCCCCCTTCCACAATGATCTCTACCTGTTCAGATTTCACCAATCTTTATGCCTCACCAACATAATCCTGCAAAACCATATCAACCAAGCCGAGTCCTCCTTGCAGTACCTTCTCTCCATCCACAAAATTCTCCTGTGATGTAATCCCAAATTCCTGGAACCCATAACACACATTGGAACTCTTGCCCTGCAGGAACTTGAGCAACATGCACAATGCCACCTCAAAAAGCTCTCCATCCTACTCACTTCCTACTCCCACCTCGGAGTACCACTGTCCACCACTTCTACAACAACCTCCAACCCAACCCCCCCCCCCCCCCATGCCCCCTCCTAGCTGACAAACCCTGTCTCGAAGACGTACTACACTTACCCCACCCTCCAAAACTCCCTCCCACCACCACACAGAACCCAGAGCCTAAACAGACCTGCAACACAGTTATGAATCTTTTCTCCAGAAGCCTTAGTCCCACAGAAATATCAGTCCTTTCCAAAGGCCTCACCTTTTGCCCCACTCCCAAATTCAACCATGCAGGACTAGTTAAAGACCTTCTCTCCTTCTTCCAGTCCCTACAGTGGAAACACTTTCTTGCCACCAACCCAACCAACCAGACTCAACCAAAGACCAACATTAAACCTTGCCTAACTCAGTTCACTCCTCCATCCAACCATGATCCACCCCCACTGCCTCCAAACCACCCCCCTGTTAACTTTCCAGAAAGTCTTAACCTCAAAGCTTGACTCAACATCATTCCCCAAATCCCTCAATATGCAAACTAACCTTACACCTGCAGAAAGAACCACAGTCCACCATCTAAAAACTGATCCTGATCTTAATCCTACCTGCTAACAAAGGCTCCACCACTGTTGTTTTGAACCATAACGATTACATGGCAGAAGGACTCCGTCAGCTTTCATATACTTCCACCTACAAACCGTGCCACAGTGCTTCCATTCCAGTAATCCAGCAGCATCTCCAGTCACTACTCAAATCCTTAGGCCCATCCCAGAACCTCTCCCCAGAGTCCATCTCTCTACTTACCCCTACCACTCCCTACACTCCCACCTTCTACATGCTTCCTAAAGTCCATAAACCCAACCACCCAGGATGCCCCATTGTGGCCAGTTACTGTGCCCCTATTGAGAGAATCTCTGCTCTCGTAGACCAACACCTTCAACCTATTACCTGGAACCTATCCTCCTATATAAAAGATACCAACCATTTCCTCGACTGATTCTCCACAGTTCCTGTCCCTTTACCACACGATGCCCTGCTCGTCACTATTGATGCCACCTCCCTGTACACTAACATTCCTAATGCCCATGGCCTTACTGCTATCGAACACTACCTTTCCAGATGACCTATGGATTCCAGACCAACAACCTCCTTCCTTGTCTCCATGACCAACTATATCCTCACACACAATTACTTCTCCTTTGAAGGCATAACCTACAAACAAGTTCATGGTACAGCTATGAGCACCTGCATGGCACCATCCTATGCTAACCTATTCATGGGCCATCTAGAGGAATCCTTCCTAAAATCCCAGAATCCTAAACCCCTCACCTGGTTCAGACTCATTGATGACATCTTTGCTATCTGGATTGAAGGTGAGGACACCTTATTCACATTCCTCCGCCGGCTGGGGTGGCCGAGTGGTTTTAGGCGCTACAGTCTGGAGCTGCGCGACCGCTGTGGTTGCAGGTTCGAATCCTGCCTCGGGCATGGATGTGTGTGATGTCCTTAGGTTAGTTAGGTTTAAGTAATTCTAAGTTCTAGGGGACTGATGACCTCAGAAATTAAGTCCCATAGTGCTCAGAACCACCACATTCCTCCAGAACCTCAACAACTTCTCCCCTATTTGCTTCACCTGGTCCTACTCAACCCAACAAGCCACCTTCCTAGATGTTGACCTTCACCTCAGAGATGGTTACAACAGTACCTCCATCTATATCAAACCTACTAACCACCAGAAATACCTTCACTTCGAGAGCTGCCCCCCATTCCACACCAAGAAGTCCCTTCTGTACAGCCTAGCCACCCGTGGTCGTCGCATCTGCAGTGAGGAGCAGTCTCTCTCAAAATATACCAAGGGTCTCACTGAAGCCTTCACTGACTGCAACTATCCTCCCAGCCTTGTACAAAAACAAATTTCCCATGCCTTATCTTTCCAGTCTGCTACCACCTCCCAAAGTCCCACAGTCTGGCCACAGAGGAGCATTCCCTTCATAACTCAGTACCATCTGGGACTGGAGCAACTGAATTACATTTTCCGCCAGGCTTTTGAGTACCTATCTTCATGCCCTGAAATGAGAAATGTCCTGTCCACTATCCTTCCCACCCCTCCTACCATGGTATTCTGCCATCCACCGAACCTACACAATATACTCGTCCAACCTTACACAATCCCTGCTCCCAATCCCTTAGCTCATGGCTCATACCATTTTAATAGACCTAGATGCAAGGCCTGTCTGATACATCCTCCTACCACCACCTACTCCAGTCTGGTCACTAACATCACCTATCCCATCAAAGGCAGGGCTACCTGTGAAACCAGTCATGTAATTTTCAAGCTAAGCTGCAACCTCTGTGCTGGATTCTATGTAGGCATGACAACCAAGAAGCTGTCTGTCCACATGAATGGCCACTGACAAACTGTGGCCAAAAAACAAGTGGCAAGTGGACCACCCTGTTGCTGGACACGCTGCCAAACATGATATCCCTCATCTCAATGACTGCTTCACAGCCTGTGCCATATGGATCCTTCCCACCAACACCAGCTTTTCTGAACTGCGCAGGTGGGAACTTTCCCTGCAATACATCCTATATTCTCATAACCCTCCTGGCCTCTATCTCCATTAGTCACTGTCCTCACCCATCCAGCTCCCTCCCTGTTCCCATTACAGCACTACACAGTCATCATTTCACCTCCACACCCAGTCTTTTAATATCTTTTTATTTCTCTCCTTTCTGATACTTACCCGCTCTCCCTCCACACCTTCTCTACTGCCCTCTGTCTAAACTGCAACACTTCACTGTCCACCACTGCCACCATACTATACCTCCCCCTCCCCGCCCCAGCCTTCTCCTTATCCCCACCCAGTCGCCACTCCCATCATGCACTGGTACTGCTGTTCACAGTGTGGTTTCAGCTCTCTGAGACTGCAGATGTGTGTGCAAGTTGCGTTTATGTGAGTGTGTATGTGTGTGCGTGTGTGTATGTGTGTATACTGCTGACAAAGGCCTTAATGGCCGAAAGCTTTAGTTGTGTGTGTCTTTTTGTTGTGCCTATCATGACTCAGCATCTCCACTATATGGTGAGTAGCAACTTTCCTTCTCTGAGATTATATAGAATTCTTCATACAGTGGCTTTTGCAATTCCTTGAAAATATGGGGTGTCAATACAAAAGACCCACAAGTTGAGTTATCAGTGGTCATTTGATTGGGAAGCAGTAATGTGATATTCTTCAGTATTCCATTGTAGCGCCCTTTCTCATAGGCAGAAATGAAAAGGGCAAGTAGAGGATGATGAAGCAAGCAAATAATCCTAATAAGCATAGGTCCAGAAACCAGGGATTTTCTCGCTATGGTGTATGCTCAGTCACAGTCATGCCAATGTTACAACACTGTTAACATCCAAGACTATATTTATTTCAAAACACTGTGAGTGGGGTGTAAATTACAAAGTGATAAACTGCCATCGCTTTATTTTATCTGTATTTCAGATACCTGAGTACTGGTAAACAGCGTTTTGACAACAAGTGTTTCAGTTGTGGCTTGCCAGCATCATGCCCTCCCAAGTTCCCTGACATGAATCTACTGGATATTTTTGTGTGGGGTTATTTAAAAGCTATCGTGTGTTCCAGCCCTGCTGAAAACTCCAGGAATGCATTGTGGATGGTTGCCAATGCATTTGGAATAAACCTGGGATTTTTGAACATGTACAGGCATAAATCAGGAGACATTCTGAAGCCTGCTGTCACATGAATAGTGGCCATGTGGAACTCTTGTTGTAATGTGTTTGTCTCCAAGTGCACATCTGTAGTTTGGGTCCTTGGGGACTGTATTATATGCTTTTTTTCCATAATATGTTGTAGTGTGGAAACCATTAGTTTCTGCACCTATATTTCTTAACATTATTTGCTACTTTCATTGTACTGTACTTGCTCCTTTATTTTGTAGACATAATAGTGAAACTCCATGTGTATTAATGACCTTTCATGTGTTACATTGCTAGATATTAAGTTTTTTGTTGGCAGATGATACAAACTATATTATAATCAGCAAAACAAATACAGGTTTAGAAAGGGCTCCTATTGAAATTTTTGTGAATGTTACCAATGGCTTGTCATCAATTTTCTTTCATTAAATGTTGAAGAGATTCACTATTTTCAATTTAGAACATTCAAGAGGTTTCCATCAAGCATATGCATATTATAAGAAATATGCAGATAGAACAGACTGACACCTTTAAATTTTTAGGATTGTTACATTATTATAAATCTAGTTGGAAGGACCACCCAACTAAACTATGGTAATGCCTGAACCCATTTCTATTTGTAATGCAGATGTTGAGAGACATGTAATAACAATAAAATATTTGGCATGCTTTCATTTCATAGTATGATACAGTATCTCATTCTGGGGTAACTCATACAGTGAAGTTAATTTTTTTCTGAGTCCAGAAACATAATTTGAATCATATTTAAACTTTCCATCATGATGGAAATTTTAATCCGCTGCTGACAACTGCAGGGTCACTTCCCAAGCGGTGCTGTGGACACAAGTTTTACAGTGCATACAACCAATGCACAGCGATGACAGCAAGCTGTGGTCCTATCCTTTTTTTTGTTTTATTTGTTTATTTCATGTCCTGTGATCCCGGTAGGAAGTGAATCACATGAATATGGGATGTGTCAAATTGTACAGAGTTGAAATATAACTTACATGACAATAATGGTAAAATGCAAATGGAATATCAACTTTAGAACATACACTGAATTAATGGAAAATTGTGTTTCTCTGTTGGAGGGTGAGTAATATATATAGGGAGTGAAGTTACATTAAATATTACAATAAATAATTGCGTGAATACAAAAATCAAATTTTCACTTAGCTATGATAATGTGCAGACAAATATAAGAATGGTAACAATTTGAACTTAATATAAACTTAAGAAAACAGTAAAGATGAAATATATGACACAGACATTGTAGGTCACACTGCTATTGAGTGGAGCTACAAAATCATGTTTAAAACAAAATTTCTAACATTAAATTAATCAAAACGAATTCCAAAACAGTTGCAACATTAGCAACGAAAAAAAAAAAGATGAAAATATTACATGGACTTGTAGTTTACATTGATTGTTAAGTAGTGCACCACAAACATGTTTAGATTCAATATCCTGATGCAAAATTAATCAAATCTAGTTTTAAAATAATTATAAGTTTATCAGTGATATTCATTTTGTGTCAGAAATTCATCAATGTTTTGAGAGTTTGTTTGAATGTGGGCAGTTGATTATGAAGATATTTAATATTGATGGGAATGCATTAAACAGCTTAATGTTGGGGTAATAAACTCAATTTTGAACCAAATTAATACTTTTCGGTTGAGTATGCAGACTCGTTTTTGGTTTCTTGTTGTTGTGGTCATGATATTTGCTGTTGTCTTTGTGGAGAGAAAACTTATTACAGACAGAAGTCAACAAGGGAAGGTATACTGTGAAGCAGTAGTAAGGATCCCCATCCCTTGAAACAGGTACCTGCAAGATGCCTATGGTGGACCCGATTCATTATTCTATTATTCTATTCTAATTTTTTTTCCAGTGAATTTAGTTCCCTCAGAATATAATCACATATGGCATCAATGAGAGAAAGCAGCCAAAGTTGGAAGCCTTAATGGCATCTACTTCAGCCACTGATGTGATAATCCATAGTGCAAATGTTGCTGAGCTAAGTATGTTTCAAAGGTGAAGATTGTGGGTTGAATAATTACATTTGCTGTCTATATAAGCACCCAGGAATTTTGTATCTTCAACTTTCTGCGCTGATTGATCTTTACATTTTATGTCAATCTCTTCAAGGTTTCTTTGTGGTGTATGGAACCTCATACAATGGACTCTACCTGCATTAAGTGAGAAACAATTTGAAGAAAACCAGTTTCATATTTCAGTGAAAATTTTGTTCACAGCTTGTTCATGACTATTTTCTGACAATTAGTCGATGAGAATGGTGGTACCGTCTGAGAAAAGGGAAAATTTACTGTTTGCATTGGAAGTGGATCTAAAAGAGAGCTTTATGGCACACCATTCAAATGATGCATGTTCTCCACATAAGCCATTCATAATGGCAATCTGCTTTCATCCTTGAGATACGACTGAAATAACGAACAGACAGTACTTCCTATCTCATAATACTCTGTCTCTTTCAAAAGAATTTGATGGTTTACACAATTAAAGGCTGTTGAGAGGTCACAAAAAATACCTACTGGTGACATTTTCATGTTAATTTCTTCCAAACATTGATTGTTAAAATGATATACTGCTTGTTCAGTAGAAAGACCAGCATGAAACCCAAACTGACTTTTGTTGAGGATATTATGGAAGTGTAAATGATTGACAATCATTCTGTGCATTAGTGTTTTCCTAGGAAAAACAAAACCTCACATCAAATACATGTGAGAATTTGAAGATGGGGCTGATAGCCACAACAAAATCAAAGAAACTGAAGATCATTTTTGCAGTCAGATGCAAATTTATTCCTAATTTCAAAATAATTTTAATTATTTGTGGTGTTAATTAAAGGACGCTCTCTAGGAGTGTGTCTAAAAAACTGTGTGCATTTGTAATTGCAACTCAATATATTTCTTATTTAATAAAATGTGTTGTAAGTAATATATTCTTTTTGCAAGAAACCTGCTTAGTCCACAAAATTCTCACTAGAAATGAGAACAGTCTATATAAACATAGAGATGCACTTAATTTGGCCTTAAAAGGTGTCCATTATTCAGGAACACAGAATGTGTATAATCGTACTTAAAAAATTAAATGTATAGGATTCTTCCATCATTCAAGCAGTAGTAATTCAGGGATATGCACATACCTCTACATCTACATCTACATACATACTCCGCAATCCACCACACGGTGCGTGGCGGAGGGTACCCCATACCACAACTAGCATCTTCTCTCCCTGTTCCACTCCCAAACAGAAAAGGGAAAAATGACTGCCTATATGCCTCTGTACAAGCCGTAATCTCTCTTATCTTATCTTTGTGGTCTTTCCGCGAAATGTAAGTTGGCGGCAGTAAAATTGTACTGCAGTCAGCCTCAAATGCTGGTTCTCTAAATTTCCTCAGTAGCGATTCATGAAAAGAACACCTCCTTTCCTCTAGAGACTCCCATCCCAGTTCCTGAAGCATTTCCGTAACACTCACATGATGATCAAACCTACCAGTAACAAATGTAGTAGCCCGCCTCTGAATTGCTTCTATGTCCTCCCTCAATCCAACCTGATAGGGATCCCAAACGCTCAAGCAGTACTCAAGAATAGGTTGTATTAGTGTTTTATAAGTGGTCTCCTTTACAGATGAACCACATCTTCCCAAAATTCTACCAATGAAATGAAGACGACTACCCGTCTTCCCCACAACTGCCATTACATGCTTGTCCCACTTCATATCACTCTGCAATGTTATGCCCAAATATTTAATCGACATGACTGTGTCAAGTGCTACACTACTAATGGAGTATTCAAACATTACAGGATTCTTTTTCCTATTCATATGCATTAATTTACACTTATCTATACTTAGAGTTAGCTGCCATTCTTTACACCAATCACAAATCCTGTCCAAGTCATCTTTTATCCTCTTACAGTCACTCAACGATGACATCTTCCCGTACACCACAGCATCATCAGCAAACAGCCACCCATTGCTGTCGACCCTATCCAAAAGATGATTTATGTAGATAGAAAACAACAGCAGACCTACCACACTTCCCTAGGGCACTCCAGGTGATACCCTCACCTCTGATGAACACTCACCATCGAGGACAACATACTGAGTTCTATTACTTAAGAAGTCTTTGAGCCACTCACATATTTGGGAACCAATCCCATATGCTCGTACCTTAGTTAGGAGTCTGCAGTGGGGCACCGAGTCAAATGCTTTCTGGAAGTCAAGGAATATGGCATCCGTCTGATACCCTTCATCCATGGTTCTCAAGATATCGTGTGAAAAAATGGCGAGTTGCATTTTGCAGGAGCGATACTTTCTAAAGCCGTGCTGATGCATGGACAGCAACTTCTCTGTCTCAAGGAAATTCATTATATTCAAACTGAGAATATGTTCGAGAATCCTTCAAGAAACCGATGTTAAGGATATTGGTCTGAAATTTTGAGGATCCGTCCTTCTACCTTTCTTATATACAGGTGTCACCTTTCGCTTTTTTCCAGTCACTCGGGAATTTACGTTGCGCAAGAGATTTGCAATAAATGCAAGCTAAGTAAGGAGCCAATGCAGTAGGGTACTCTCTGTAAAACCGAATTGGAATCCCATCAGGACCTGGCGATTTATTTATTTTCAACCCATTCAGCTGCTTCACTACTCCAGGGATGTCTATCACTATGTCCTCCATACGGGAAGCTGTACGAGACTCAAACGGCGGTATGTTTGTACGATCCTCCTGCGTAAAAGATTGCTCAAATGCTAAATTTAAAATTTCAGCTTCCATTTTGCTGTCTTCTGTTGCCAGGCCATGCTGATCAGTGAGTGACTGGATGGAAGCCTTCGACCCGCTTACCGATTTTACATAAGACCAGAATTTCTTTGCGTTTTCATCAAGATCTTTTGCTAAGGTATGACAGTGGTAGTGGTTGAATGCTTCGCGCATCGCTCTTTTTACAGCAGCACGAATTTCTGCTAACTTTTGCCTGTCCTCATTCTCCCAATCTTTCTTGTACTGTGAGTGCAACTGTCTTTGCTTCCTGAGCATTCTTCGAATTGCACTGTTAAACCATGGTGGGTCTTTTCCATCTGTAACCCAGTTTTTTGGCACATACTTGTCCAATGGGTGATTTACAATGTGTTTAAAATTTGCCCATAATTCTTCCACGTCCATCGTACCGGAAGTAAATGAAGTCGATTCATTTACTAAGTGGGATGCTAACAACTGCTTATCTGCTCTTTCTAGTAAGAGTACTCTCCTAGCCTTCTTGACTGACTTTTTAACTTTCATGATCATAGTCATGATGGCAACATCCTGATCACTAATCCCTGCCTCAACACTGACACCATCGATGAGGTCTGGTCTGTTCGTGGCTACCAGATCTAAAATATTTCCGTTACGCGTTGGCTGTCGATTTAGCTGCTCAAGACAGTTTTCGGATAATGTGTTCAAAAGTAATTCACACGACGGCTTGTCTGTACCACCTGTAATGAATCCATAGATATCCCAGTGTATACTAGGTAGGTTGAAGTTGCCTCCGACTAATATAGCATGATCCTGGTACTTCTGCGATACAGAATGTAGACTCCCTCTGAGTGATTCTAGAACTGTCACGGTGGAACCTGGTGGCTGGTAATAACACCCCACAATTAACTTTATTTCCCCTAGCCCTATTAAACGTGTCCAGATAACTTCACAATCACACTCTACTTCAACCTCAGTAGACACAATATTTTTGTCAACTGCAATGCAGACACCACCTCCTACGGTGTCTAATCTGTCTTTCCGATACACGTTCCAACCCTCACTAAATATTTCAGAACTTCCTATCTCAGGGTTCAGCCAGGTCTCAGTCCCGAGAATAATTTGCGTGCCACACGCTTCCTGGAGGGCAGTAAATTCAGGAACTTTATTCCGAACACTCTGAAAATTTACTGCTAATATCTTGATAGCTGAAGTGTCTTTATACTGAGCATGTCCTGATTTCCCTGCCTGCACGTCGACTGGTGAGTATTCATCAGGACACCTCGCACTACTGCCTAGCCTAAAAAACCCCCATGTGCACACCACAAGTACTCTGCTACCCGAGTAGCCGCTTCCTTTGTGTAGTGCCCCCCTGACCTATCTAGGGGCATCCTACAATTCCCCACCCAATAGCGCAAGTCTAGAAATCTGCAGCCAAGACTGTCACAGAGTCGACGAAGCCTCTGGTTGAGACCCTCCACTCGGTTCCAAACCAAAGGACCCCGATCCACTCTGGGAACAATGCTGCAAATAGAGAGCTCTGCTTGCACCCTGCGTGCGAGGCCAGTGGTCTTCACCAAATCTGCCAGCCACCTGAATGAACTGAGGATTGCCTCAGAACCCAAGTGACAGGCATCATTGGTGCCGGTGTGAGCAACTACTTGCAGATGACTGCACCCCGTACGCTCGATAGCTGCAGGCAAGGCCGCCTCCACATCATGGATGAGGCCCCTCGGCAGACAAACTGAGTGCACGTTGAATTTCTTTCCAGTCCTGTACACTATTTCCCCGTAGGGGCTCCATCACCTGCCTAACGTTGGAGCTCCCAATAACCAGCAAGCCTTTGCCCCCATGCGCCTGCTCGGGCCCTGCTGAAGGAGCGGCCACAACAAGGCATCTGGAGTGGATGACATTCTTACAGAATTATTTAGATTCTTGGGAGAACTAACTGTGGTAATTCTACTGATTCAACAACACAGATTTTATTGAAAACCAATTACGTGCAAATAATCACAGATTGTAACAGATCCTGACTCTTCTTGAACTAAACAGAAACAAAGATTTCATGAGGACACCTTATAGCCGTTAAAGTACTCTGGAGATTTACTGAACAACACAAATCTTAGTGCTTAAATGCACTATAAGTATATCCAACTGGGAAGCACTGAAATAGGAAGCACATTCTTTGCATGCACTCACCATCAGTTAACTCACAGAATCAACATGCAGTTGATCAAAGAATGAAGACAACACTACATAAAGGAAGTAGACATGTCCATGACTAAGCTAGATATTAACAGCAGGAAAAAACAAAGTTCAAATGATTCAAATGGCTCTAAGCACTATGGGACTTAACATTTGAGGTCATCAGTCCGCCAGTCTTAGAACTACTTAAACATAACAAACCTAAGGACATCACACACATCCGTGCCCGAGTCAGGATTCGAACCTGCGACCATAATAGCAGCATGGTTCTGGATTGAAATGCCCACAACTGCTCGACCACAGCGGCTGGCAACAAAGTTCAACCCAATGTCCAGAAAACAGCTAATTTTCACAAGGTCTTCATAAATAAATCCACTTGAGAGGATATAGTACACATCAGTGAGCTGAGACAAGCCAGGCCAAGGTGGTCTGTGACAGTCCTTAAATCTGTTGCTTTTGTTAAACCATGTGGCCTGGCACTGGAGGATGTATCACTCCATGTTACACCCAAAATGATCTTGCTGGACATGTGCATATGCTTATCAGTTGATCCATGTTGATAATGACATAATATAGGAGAAATATCCTCTGAATTCAGTAAGAATGATTTTTAATCCCATTACCAAAGAAGGCCTGTGCCAACAGGTGCAAATATTACCAAAATGTCTGTTTAATAGGACATGGTTGCAAAATATCTACAAAAGAGTGCAGAAATTGATAGATACTGACGTGGGGGAAGATCACTTTGGTTTCCAGAGAAATGTAGGAACACTTGATTCAATACTAGCCCTACAATTTATTTTTGAAGTTAGGTTGAAGAAAAACAAACCCATGTTTATAGAATTTTTAGATTTAAAACTTTAGACATTATATATGTTGTCTATTCTTTCAGATGTATCTAAAAGAACAGTGAACATGTGCAGTCCGATATGAATGTGAGTCTCATAAAGGGCAGAAAAAGTGTGCTAATGGGAACAGAATTAAAATAATGGGGAAGCTGAAAATTTGTGCCAGACTGGGATTCCAACCTGGATTTACTGCTTCTCATTAACGGTTGCCTTCACTGCTTCACCCATCCAGACACTGTCCATAAGCAACAAGAATTTGCAACTGATGCTCACACTACTGATGAATTGTCCTTGCCCATTAAGTCTCTATACTTGCAGCGTTTGCTGACTCCCAGATGAGTTCGAGCGTCTGTGTGCATTTGCGCAGAAGGGATTTCATATTCATATAAGGCTGAAGGATTAAGCAAATGGTATTTATTATTTTGGGCACATCTGAAAGAACAAGCACCATATCTGTATCTATATGTATAAATTGCACTTGATGGCTCCAATAATCCCTTCTGTGCAGGTGCACATGTACGTTCAAACTTGTACAGGAATCAGTGAATGCTGTGAGTATACAGGCTTAATGGGTGGGGACACAATGCCAATAGTGTGAGGATAAGATGGAAATCTGCGTCAGTCAGGGACTGTGTCTGGATGGCAAAAGTGGTTAAGTGAACCATCCATTAGAAGCAGTGACTCCAGGTTTGAGTCTCAGTCCGGCACAAATTTTCAACTTTCCCCACTAATTTATTTCAATGTCCACAGGCAGCCATCATCTGTCTTTCCTTCAATTCATGTTTGACATTGTTGATAAGAATCTGGAATACATTCTTTGAAATTCTGAAGCTATCAGGGATAAAATACAAGGTGTTGTGCAAAATACCCAAGAATTTCATTGTCTCAGTCAAACCAGCAGCAGGACCCCTTCTTCATACTACAGGGGGGGAATCATTATGTACTGGTTGTTGTAGATGCCTTCACCAGGTTTCTTTGATTCCTAGTAGGGGAGTTGCCACCCTTCTCTCACCATACATCACTTAACTAATATATTTTCTCTCTTGGGGCCTCCTAAGGCTCTGATTATTGACAATGCTTCTGCCTTTATCTGCAGAGAATTTAAACTTTCTATTTTAGCCAGGCTATTAAGCACATTACCAACACCCCATACTCTCCCCAGCCTTCCTTTTCAGAAAGAGTGTACAGGAATTTAAAGACTGCTCTTATTATCTATTGCGTTAAAGCCTAGACGAAGTGGGATACCTCCCTCCCTTGGATTAGCTTGCCATTTAATCCTGCTCAGCATGAGGTCTCTGAGGCCATTGTGGCCATTCTCATGCTTGCTTATTCACTTAATTCTGCTCTTCCCAACTTATGGAATATCAATAACCTATTGCCTGAGCATGTCACTCTAGATGTCATTAAACAAAATTAGAATACGGCTAGGAGGAACATCCAGGTAGCTTACCATCATCAGGAGAGGCATTATAACCAAGGAAGGCAACCCTTGCAGGGCAGTATGGGGGATAAAGTGTTGGTATGCAATTTTAATGTTTGTGGGGGGCAGTCTAGCAGAATCACAAAAAAACTTGCTCCTCTATTTATAGGACCAGGGTGTTGAGGCTGGTCAAGATAATTGGACCATGATCTGGCTACAGGCAAAACCTTTAAAGTTCATGTTAGTCAGGTGAAACAGGCTAGTTAGTTTCCCTCTCTCTGTCCCTATAAGAAGAAAGGGGTGGAGGAGTGTTTTCTACTTGAGTGGGGAGAGGTTATGCTGTGCTGGTTCAAGTTGAATCTTTGTCTGATTTACTGGCATCTCAATAGGTGGTGTAATTGTAGCGTAGTGTCTCTAGACTTATTGTTGCTGTGGCGACATGGAAAACAAGCCCTGTGTGTCTGCCAGGAGTTAGTAAGAGCTGAATCCTGGAGTCCATGCTGCCTGGCGACAGCTGGCTCTTTAGAAATCCAGTCCTGAGTGCTGAGGGTGCCAGTGTGTGGCTTGAAGGAATAGTCACCATTATTGGTGTTGGAAGTCGTTTCTGACTGTATTAGATTTCCATAATTGCTCATTTAGCCATCCGTTCATTGACTGAAATTTTAAGTGTTTGGATTGGACAGCACTTATTGTGTGACAGTCAGTATTATTTACCTATTTGATCACTCACTTCCTACCTTGTGTGGTTGTCTGAGTTTTGCTGCAGTTTAATCTGATGGAACAGTTCACCACTATACAAAACATTCCACCATTAGATGTCTCAAGGTACACATTTTGGCTACTGTGCCACAAAGTTGCATCATCTTTGCTGCATGCAGTTGTGAGTTGTAGTGGTGCATGTCAAGATGTTTTTCAGTACTTCTGCAAATTGTGAAATGGATAACTTGAAGGAGCAATGGATTTGCATCAAATTCCGTTTCAAGTTGAATAAAACTGCAGCTGCAACCCAATGCATGCTGACAGAGGCATTTTGTGTGAGTGCACTGAGTCAAGCAAG
Source organism: Schistocerca cancellata (assembly GCF_023864275.1). Classification (NCBI taxonomy): domain Eukaryota; kingdom Metazoa; phylum Arthropoda; class Insecta; order Orthoptera; family Acrididae; genus Schistocerca; species Schistocerca cancellata. Next base: position 777,173,569 of record NC_064629.1, on the reverse strand, counting down.
AACATTTGGTTGGTTCAAGTGCTTTAACAAAGGCTAAGAATTTGTGGAAGATGACAAACATTCTGATTGACTGTCAACATGCACAATACCAGAAATGATAATGAAAGCGCATGACGTGATTCACAATGACTGAAGGCAGGCAATTCATGATGTCTGTAACAGACTTCAGCTGTCATATGGTACATATCAGAGAATTCTAGCTGATGAATTGAACATAAGACGAAATGCAGTGAAAACCACAGGATTGAAACATGCACTGAGCTGCAACAAAGAGTTTGAGTGTCCAAAATTCTTATTGAGAGTCATAACACGTGATGAAGCTTGGGTATATAGTTATGATCCCAAAACAAAGCAGCAACCACAAAAATGGAAAATGCCATCCTCTCCAAAGCCAAAGTAAGCTCAACTAGTTTGCAGCAATGTGAAGTCAATGCTAATAATTTTTGTTGACATTCAAGGAATAGTGCATAAGGAGTTTGTTCCACCTGATCAGACTGTCCATATGCAGTCTTACTGTGAAGTTTTGAGGCAACTGAGGTAAAATGATCAATGCAAATGGCCACAGTTGTGGAAAAATAAAGACAGGATGGCACACCATGACAACGCACCCGTGTATGCCTCACCTGTTGTGAAGGAATTCCTGGGCAGAAATAACATGGCAAAGGTCCCCCACCTTCCATATTAACCAGACATAGCCCTATGCATCTTCTGCCTGTTCTTGAAGATGAAAATTGGGTTGAGAGGATGACATTTTGACTCTGTTGAAGACATCCAAGTGGGATCCCAACAGTTTCTGAACACCTTTCGTTCTGTGGACTTCCAGGAGTGCTTCCAAAAATGGGAATAATGCTGGGTTCATTGAATACATGCTCGAGGTGACTACCCTGAATGTGATGGAGGACATTAGGATGTAAGTATAGTTTTCTGAGTTTTACACTGAAATTCTGTGTAATTTGGGTAGCATCTCGCACATAGAACAAAAAGCTATCTACAACTTCTACAGAAACTACACTGCAGTTGTAAAATAGAAGGATATGAAAGGAAAGTATTAACTGGGAAGAAAGTGAAAGAAGTTTGCAGCTTACCATCCCATTTCTTCAGTCTGTGGATTAGAGCAATCAATAAAGGTAACCAAAAAGATATTCTGAAAAGGGAATAAAATTCAGGGAGAAGAAATAAAAACTTTGATGTTTACTGATGAATTTGTAATTCTTTCAGTGATAAGAAAGTAATCTGAAGATCAGCAAAAAAGAGCTTATATCATTGCTGTCCTTCCACAGATATGAGACTTGACTATACATAGAGAGGGCAGCACACGGGAAGACCAGCCTCCAAGGAGGTGACTTATAATTATGGTCAGACATTGTAGACAGCACACACAATACGAACTGTTTCATGCATCCACCATAAATCGCTCCAATACTTCCAAGTGGACATTCATCTGCCAGACTAAGACAGTATACAAGTGATCATAGTTATCGTTCACTGGATTCTGGCCTAGATCAGAGTTAAAGCTAGATCAGTGCAAGTGAACATTGAAATTTTCCACGCACCAGCTTCACACTAAAGTTAAGCAGTGTAATATTTCTTTCAATAAATTATTGTAAATTGTTGCTAATCAGTGTTGCTATAAATTTCTGTATAGCTTTGGCATAACCTGTTTGGCTCTATGATGGGATTATATAGTTGCTGCATGCTAGAAAACCACCTTGTAACAGATACTACTTTTGGTAGTAAGGAGTTCTCTTCCTGCTATCTATTTATTTTGTATACCAAACGTATTTGATGAATACAACATAAAAATGATGAACATCAACAAATATAAAACAAAAATAATAAAATGTTGTCAAATTATACCAGGTGATGTTGATGAAACAAGATTTGGAAATGAGACAGTAAAAGTAGTATATTATTTTTGCTATTTGGTCAACAAAATAAGTTATGATAGCCAAAGAAAAAAGGGGACAGAAAGTGCAGATTGGCTATAGCACATTAAGCGTTTCTGAAGAACAGGAATGTGTTAATGTCTAATATAAGTTTCAATTAGGAAGTATTTTCTTAAATTATTTTTCAGGAGTGTAGTATTGTATGAAAGTGAAACATGGATGATAAACAGTTCAGACAAAAATGGAATAGAAGATTTTGAAATGTGGTGCTACAGAAGAATGCTAAAGGTAGATGGGTAAATCACTAAACTAATGAGGAACTACTTAACTAAACGGCTATCCTGATTTAGGTTTTCCGTGATTTCCCTAAATTGCTCCAGGCAAATGCCCGGATGGTTCCTTTGAAAGGGCATGGCCGACTTCCTTCCCATCCTTCCCTAATCCGATGAGACCGATGACCTCGCTGTCTGCTCTCCTCCTCCAAACAACCCAACCCAGTACTTAACTGAACTGAGTCAGGGGAAAAAAATGTATGGCACAGCTTGACTAAAAGGAGTGTTTATTTGGTAGGACACATCGTAAGGCATGAATGAATCATCAGTTTGGTAATGAAGGGAACCGTGTGTGTGTGTGTGTGTGTGTGTGAGAGAGAGAGAGAGAGAGAGAGAGAGAGAGAGAGAGAGGGGGGGGGGGGGGGGGGATAAAAATTTTAAAAGGAGACCAAGGGTTGAACACTGTAAACAGGTTCAAATGGAAGTAGGTTGCAGTTGTCATTTGGAGATGGAGAGACTTGAACAGGATCAAGCAGCACAGAGAGCAGTATCAAACCGATCTTCAGACTGAGGACCACAACAGCAAGAACACTTACTTGATATTGTTGAGATATTTGTGAAATAATTAGAATTTCTAATGATGAAATCACAGTGTCCACAATGTATTTTCAGATAAATAATTGTCATTTTGCATGATACTTCTTATTAGGCTTGATAGGCAAATTTAATTTTTTGATGAACATATTATTGTTTGGAAAATTTTTGTTCTTCACAACTAATTTCTGAGTATTTTTTGTGTTATATTTTTTGGCTCAAATTGAATAATCTTTTAATTTATTACTGAATAAGTTTGTATTGTCTATGCATTTTATTGTCTGTGGGAGTTTGTTATACATAATGCATCCAGTATTTATAGTACCTTTCTTAGTTAATTTTAACAGTCTTAATGCAAGATGGTAGTTACTCCTCTTTTGTGTATTATAAGTTTGTATGTTTTCCTTTACTAAAACTGTGCTGCTATTCTTTAAGTATATAGCTGTTTCAGGGGCACATAATGAGGGTATAATCAGTAGTTTTAGTTCTCTTAATTTGTATTTGTAATAGTGTTCTGGGGTTAATATTCAATTTAATGCATCCAATAGCCTCTCTGCATGCACATAGAACATTTTCCCATTTTATTATGTGTGTATGATAAGTGTTGATAGATAAAGCTGTTTTACATTGTTAACAATGTAACATATCATAAACATTTATTGTCCCAGACACTTTATTAATCTGAAATATGGTAGTATTTATTTTGAGGCAGATTTTATTGATATGATTCTCTCCATTTGTAGCACCCAGGAACTTATAGTTGTATATGTATTTCGGAACTTATTGTCCAAACTTAAGACAGATAAAAAGTGGCTGCTTATATGTTCATACAAAGCTGCACAAGTGTTGTTGATTTTCTTTAGTATATCCCTCATTTAGATAAACACTCAATGCTAATTCTTCTATTTATTTTGTACTTTCTATGAATGAGATGTCATATGCATACATATTTTCATTGTCATCTACAGCTGAGGGCAGATCAGTCATTTACAGAATGAAGAGCAATAGTTTTAGTTCTGGTCTTGAAGGGCATCATACTTTAACAGCTGGAATTTTGAATGTACATTTATGTCAGTACCATCCATTTTATGCTTTATTTTCACATTGTATTTTTCTCAACTGATTTCATGCTGCCACCTGTCCTATATCTTGTATGATAGGAACTAAGGTTTTGCTTTGATTTTTTATGATCAGTTCAAGCATATTCCTCCGAAACATCAAAAAATAAACCAGGGGTGAACACAGAGGCGGTTCAGAAAGGTGTGAACTTGGCTACTGAACAACTGGACTACAATCAATTGATTAACCATCAACACTAAAAAGACATTTTCCATGAACTATCACACCATAGAAGATGCAAACCCCTCTCAACCACTTGTAACAGTAAATAATCAAGCAATGGTTACTATTGCTGTATTCACAATCCTGTGTATGTGTGTGTGTGTTTGTGTATATGAAATGAGATAAACATACTGAAAACATAAATGTCGGAATAAGTAGTGGCTGCTATGCACCGAATGCACTTAAATCATGTTCTTGTCAGAAAATAGTAACAGGTGCATTCTGCACATACATGCCACCTAAAATATGGTGTGATATTCTGGGGAAATTCTACAACTGTCCTGAACACTTCAAGAATCCAGAAGAAAGTTATAGCAATCTTTAATTGAAGCAAACATGGAGACTCCCCAAACCCCTCTTCAGGAAGCTGGGGATCCTAACACTGTCTTGTGTATACACTCTTAAGACAATAATTTTTTTAAAAAACCACACACTATCAACTGAACCCAGAATCAAGGAATATGTGTAATACACAAACACAACATCAGATAAACTCAAATCTGCAAGTGTTATGGGCAAACACTCAATTTTGTCAAAATGGAGCATTCTATATAGGCCTACAGCTGTACCCCACATGTATGAGGTCTGTTGAAGATAACATTAAAGCCTTAAAGTCCAATTTGCTGTGTCACTGTTTTCACTCTCTAAAAGAATAGCCAGAAAAGTAATTTTGCTGGTTAAGTTTAAGTGCCAAATATGAATTATTCGCTAAAGCTAATGTCACAACCCTTAGCCTCATATTGAAGCTAGCAGTCCCACATGTTCCTAGATTGGTCCTTCACCCACATCACAATGGTGACACGTTTGATACTGAGACACTCACTTTTGAGCTTAAAGATCCTCCCACATTGTGCTGTCTCCATACCTGCTTGGTGAGCAACAGAAAGTTTACACCATAAACATTCCAACTGGCATACATTTTGTGCCCATGTGGATACTGTTTGAGTCTGCCCATCACTGCCATTAACACATGTGTGATAGCCATGTGATCATTGTTCTTGATCTTGTCATCAATATTTCCCATGAAAGATAATGAATCCTGCCCATTTCCTTGGTAAAAAATCAGTGTTACACTAGTGGTTACCCAGGGTCAAAGTGGCTGATTTGAGCAGTGACTCCTAATTTTACTGTGTGCTCCTTTCTTTAGTGCCATAAAATTTAGCAAGTGACTTTCTACATTGACTGTTAATTTGTGAGACTAGTTCATGTTTCCTTCATGAATCAGTTCAGTGTTTAAATAAAAGTGCAATTTTTTCTAACCACATATAGAACAGTTCTTTATATAGCACTCATCATGCCACACTCCACTGCATTGTCTTCAGTTTAGTAAATTAGGTAGGAAAACATTCCCACATAAGCGACCTGATGATAAAATTAGATGACTTAATTTTCAAATCTAGCAAGTCATTAGACACACATTCCCGTGAATGTGCACACCCCACCAGCAACTTTGTTAATGTGCTATGGGCCCTACTGTACTTCGCACCACTTCCCCTCACACGTATTTCATGCATTCGCCCCTGTGCAACCTAACAATCATGGCTTCCACCACCATCCCATCCGATGCCTCACCACACATGGTCACCTCTCCATTGCCTCATGGCATCATCGCTGACCTGACTGCGGGCCATGCAGAGCTGGAACACTGCAACATCAAGCTGTGCCCACAAGAATTGGTGACACGACAGCTGGGGGCACAAATCCCATTGCCAAACTCCATGCTGATGCCCACACTGGCCTCTGCACCTGCTGCTGCCACTGCTGCCATCCCCACCATCACTGAAGCATCAGTATCCAATTCAATGCCAGCCACCATGACTCTGTCCACTTGTGCCACACCCCACTTTGCACCCTTCAATCCCCAAGACCTGCACCTGTGTTTTTTCTCTGTAGGTGCCATCTTTACAGCATGCAGCATTACCCAGGATGCCAACAAGTTTGCTATGGCGATCAGCCAACTTGAGCTGACATATGCAGTAGAGGTCTGCGATGTCATCTCGTTATCCCCAGCCACCGATTGCTATGAGACACCCCGATGCCACCTCGTGATGCAACTCACATCATTAGAGGTGCAGCATGTCCAGGTCCTCCATTCACTTGAGCAGTGTGGGGTGTGGCAACTCTCATAATTCCTGCACCACCTCCAAAGCCTGGTGGAGACAAACATGGTGTCTGATGGTTTCCTATACATCTGGCTGGCTCATGTTCCGGCCCTCATACAAACCGCTGTGGCATCGTACACTGACTTCTCCCTCACCAACACCACCAGCCTCATCAACATAGTGCATGACATGCTGGCCTCCCTGGCCTGCCACTGCTGCCACCGTGTGCCAACCCCCATACCCAGTTGGTGCAGTTTGCTGACTTTCTCACCATTCTTCCTGCCATGAACTCACCCTAGCCACATGGCACAATACTAATGATGTCACTGGTCATTCCCCTGCCTTCCAGCCTGCTGCACATAACCCAGCAGCTGGGAGTATACAACATGCTCACCCACCGCAGCATCAATATGGCAATGCTACAGACAACTGTGGCCCACCTTGATTCCATCTGCTGCCCTGTGTGCAGCACCTGCTGTCAGTGCAACAACAGCTACCCCTGTCATAGCTCTAGCCACCTTGCTGACACCCTTCGCAACATGGTCAGCCTCTGCTAGTACCACAAGCACTTCGGCCCAGACCCTGCTCTTGGCAACCAAATGCAAAAAGCCTGTGGGATTAGGTGCGGCTGGGTTCTCCTCCATCTCTCAGCATCTGTTCATCCATGATGCTTGCTCTGCCATACTGTTCCTGAGTGACATCAGCTCTAAGTTTTCTATCTTTCCATGGCATGTTGTACAGGACACTAATGCTGCCTCACCATCTTCTTAACAGCAGCAAATCACTCTACCATTACCACCTATGGCGTACCTCATTGTATCTTCAACCTTGATCTGCACCGAGACTTCCCCTTGACCTTCACCATCACTGACGTCACTGATCCCATTATCAGAGCAGACCTCCTCAGGCACCAACACCTGCTTTCTGATGTTGCTGGCTGGCACCTCATTGACAGCAGTACTGGGACATCAACAAAATGCACAACTTGTTTCACTATTTTCTTTGATGTGAAGCAGGTGGCATGTTCTGGCCCATACACTGCCTCCTGGCCCAATTTCCTGAGCTCACATACCTGTCAAGCACACCTCAGGAGGTCTGCCATTCAACTGTCCACTACATCATCAACACCACTGCCAGACCATCCAACTTCTGCCAGCCATGGCCCCTGTCACCACACAAACTCAAGACTCCCAAGGCTGAGTTTGATGAGCTGCTTGCAGCGAGCATGCTGCATCCTTAGAAGAGCCTGTGGGCATTTGCCCTTCACCTTGCAAAGAAGAAGGATGGCTCCTGGCATCCATGTGACTACCAGAGGTAAACGCCTGCACCATCCCTGACTAGTACCTGGTGCCACTCATACGCAGCTACAACAACACACTGGCTGGGGCCACGATTCTCAGCACAATCCACTGCACCAAGTCTGTTACCCAGTTTGTGATCACACCCAAAGACATCCAGAAGACCACCATCACCATGCCATTTGGGCTCTATGAGAGTGCCTTCATGACCTTCAGCCTCCATAATACTGCCCAAACGTGGCTGCATTTCTTCAACAGCATTTTGTAAGGCTTGCTATGATGTTTCGCCTACTTGGGCAACTTACTCATTTTTTCCACAACAGCCAAGGAACACACCAAGTAGGTCCACAATATTTTTGAATGCCTCCAGGATGCTGTAATTGTAATCAACATAGTAAAGTGCATTCTTGGTGCCAGTGAGGTGGTATTCCTGGGCCACGTCATCACCACCCCAGGTTCACATCCCCTGCCCAACTAGGTGTAAGCTATCCTCAAATTCCCATGTCCAGGGATATTTAAGGGACTTTGCAGCTTCGTTGGCATGTTAAACTTCTTCTGCCACCATCTAAGGAATGCTGTTGCTATGCAGGAGCCACTCATCACCAACATCCATGGTGCCAAAACGTAGGGCAAGTTAGTGTCATGGTCACCACAAATGGAAGACTGCTTCTCTGCCACCAAGCCTGACTTGGTGGACACTATCCTGCTCAACCACCCCCACACCACCACCATGCTTGTAGTCATGGTTGATGCTAGCCAGACAGCCATCGGTGCTGTCCTGTAGCAACATGCTGGTGACCCCTGGCCTGACAGAGGCTCACTCTCTTCTCCAGCAATCTCTCTGCCACTCAGTGACACTGGAACACATACAACAGAGAGCTCCTCACCATCTATGAGACAGTCAAATGCTTTCAGCCCTCATTGGAGGCCCATCACTTCATGGCCTTCCACAACCGTAAGCCTATCACATTTGCCGTAGCAAAAGACTAACCAGTGCTCCCCACATCAATTCTGGCAGCTGTTGTTCATCTCTGAATTTACTACTGACATATTCCATGATGCTGGAATTGAAAATTTCATCCCTGACTGCCTCAGCTTCACCTGTGCTGTCACCTCTTCCCTGGAATACAAACACTTAGCACCATCTAGGAGAATGACCTACCTCAACTTGGGTGCTGCTTCTGGCCTCTGCCTTTAATGTACATCAGTTCACAGCTCTAACAGCAATATCTGGGGCAACATATTCTCTGTCTCACTGTGCCCATTCCTGTCCATTCCATTCCGTAAGGCTGCATTCAACTGGTTGCACAACCTGGTGCATCGTGCAGTGCACATGTCTTCCACTCTGGTGATGCAGTGTTTCATGTGGCCAGGTGTTCAGAGGGACTACAGTACCTGGGACCATGCCAGCCTTGGCTGCCAGTGCACCAAGTTTGGCTGATATTACCAGCTCCCATTGCCATCATCCCAGATGTCAGGCGTCACTTTGCCCATACTCATGTAGACATCATCAGCACTCTACAATCCTCTGACAGCTGTCGCCACCTCTTCGGCATGGTGGACAGAGTCACCCACCAGCTTGAGGCAATGCTGATAGCCAAAGTCACCACCACCATGGTAGCTGCTGCTTTCAACTCCACATGGATTGCACGTTTTGGCTGCATCTGCACCTGACATCAAGCTACCACTCTGGCATCAATGGCCTGGTGGAACAGCTCCACAATACCTTGAAGGCTGCCCTCGCTTGCCACAATGGCAACTAGTCTGCTACCCTGCTGCTACTACTTTTAAGCTTCTGTGTTGTTCACAAGACCAACCTTGAGATGTCAGCCTCTAACCATGTTTATGACCAGCCACTAGCTGTGCTGGGTAACTTCCTAGAGCCTGCTGAACTGTCTGTGGATGACATCCTGCTTGAATTCATCACTGGCTTGCAGGACCATATAACCCATCTGCAGCCACCCTCCCCAGAACCATGGTGAATGCAGGACATTCATTCATGATGAATTTACTTCAAACATGAACATTATGCTGTGCATCGATGCTCACCAGCCGCCACTTTGCCCTCACTAATATGGGCCCCACTGGGTCCTGAAGTGGGACTCCAACATGTTTACATTGCCTCTCCATGGCACACCTACCAGTGTTTTGATTGATAGGCTGAAGCCCACCACCCCGATGGCAATGGCAACACCACCACCAACACTGCTACTGCTGACATCAAACTGAGAACGTTCACCACCAAAGCCCCTGGGTCATGCGCCTACCCCACCACAGCTGGGGACACTGTGGAAAACCAACCTTGCTACCCCAGCACTGCCTCCAACCAACTGGTCATTGCCAGCATGCCCAACACTCTGGGTGTTCACATGCCTACCCCTCCATCACACCTGTCAGCAGGTGAATGCACCTCTGACTCAACATCACCGCCTCTGCCTCCCCCGTAGCAGTGTTATTTCATGCACTTGCAGTGCTGAACCCCAGACCTGCCAACACCCATCCTAAGACTGGAGGCACCAGTAGTGCATGCCTACAGTACCATGGCCATTTTCAGCTGTCAGATACAGACACCCAGCTGTCAGCCCCACCAAGCAATGCTGCTGTGAGCCTGCTTCCATTGCCCTGCAATGGTAACTGTGCCCAGCACGTACTCACAGCTGTGTGCTCAGCACTGGAGACAGGCCTGGCATACCCCATCCCCCATGTCCTGCCAACTTACTCATGCCCATGTTTGCCACCAGCATTGTGCCAGTGCTCCATGCAGTAGGCTGGGACTACTGACAGCCAGCCACTCTGCCCACCTCATACACAGTGCTCCAACATCTGGTGCTTGTATTTGTAACACAATCAGCACCCATGGTGGTGACACCACCACCCATGGCCTCACCACTGGAAGATGCCACTTCACAGGTACCAGCTTTTACCACCACCTCACTCATCATCCGAGCTCTGTTCCCACATGGGGGGAAGTGTGTGGTGGTCCTTAACCACATATTAACCCTAGCCATCCCACATGTTCCTCGGTCACTACAGCTGCCTGCTAAGGCAGTGAGTTTTTTCTTCACCTGCCGACTTCCATGACAAGCTGTCAATTCTGTAGCACAAATGGTTACCTGGATACTATGGTCGCTGGCTATCAGTTCAAGGAAGTTAGACTGGGTGCTGGTAAGTCTTCCATCAGCCTAGATTTTCTCTTTCCAGATCTTCTTCTTGTGGTGTCAGCATCAGTTCAGTCCTGCACCCCTGTCACAGTGGACATGTCATGTGGTGACATGCTTGATATTGAGACACGCATCGTTGAGTTTCCCCTGAAAGCTCCCACCACAAACATTCCATTCAGCATGCATTTTCTTCCCATTTGGGTACCATCTGAGTCTGCCCATTACTGCCATTAATACACGTGTTATAGTTGCATGACTTTCGTTCTTGATCTTGCCACTGATATTCCATGCAAGAGATAATTAATCCTGCACCTCGCATCAGTAGAAATTCAGTGTTATTAGTGTATACCTTAGGTTGAGGGAGCAACTTTTTGCAGTAACTTATACCATGCACTCCTGTACTTACACCATAAAATTTAGCAAGTGAATTTCTCCAAGGATAATTAATTTGTGAGACTAATTAATCTTCCCTTTGTGTAACAATTCAGTGTTTAATAAAAGTGTCACTTTTTCTAACTGCATCCAGAACTATCCTTCATACAGCACCTGTCATGACACACGCTCAGCTACATTGTATTCAGTTCAGTAAATTAGGTAGGATAACATTTCCATACTAATGTAATCAGTCTGTTGCAATGTATTATAATATCATAATCTTCCCATAATATATGTTAACAGTGTTAACAATTTTTTCTGCCTTCTGTAACACACTGTGTACCATCAGGTTGCATGGATTAAATATGTAAATAGCAAAATAAAGAAATAAATAGATTTCTAGCTCAGCTAGTCCCTCTGTTACATGAATTAAGAATTTTTATGTACATAAATTCAATATTCTTTTTTTGTAACAATGTTCTCTATCTTATATTAGACTGAGGCAGTGATAACCATCCTAAAAATTCCAGCATTTTTCTTGTTTTCACCTTTATTCAGGGTGGGGCAAATAAAAGTGGCCCAGGGAACAGAGTTCCAGGGTACAGCGAAACACAGTGGAGAAAGGAAATAACAGCACTAACCTGATTATAGCAGGTGTTGAAAGTGACCACCATTCATTTTTTGACACTTTTAGCCCTGGTCAGCATTGCTGAAGGCAGACTGAAGATGGACTGCTGTAACTGCTGCAGTCTCATCCAAAATGTTCTGCTGCAGTTCTTGAAGCCTATGAGGATGGTCACAATATATCTTAGACTTGAGGTCTCCCCACACAAAGTAACCACACAATGGCAGATCAGGTGAACTGGGTGGCCAGCTAGGGTCATGACCAGACTGACCCCTGTTAACAACTCTGCCAGGCAAGAAGATTGTGTAAATGTGCTCCAAGGTTCTGCCTGCTGTATGAGCAGTTGCTCCATCCTGTTGGAAGTAACTGTAGGTCTTTTCCTCCCCCATTAATGCTGCCACAAATGGTTTCAAAATGTTGGCAATGTAACACGCCAAAGTCAGTGTCTCATGAAAGACGTGGGAACCAATAATGCGGCATGCAGACACTGCACACCAAACTGCAATCTCCTGATCGTGCAATGGTGTTTCATGGAAGTTATATGGATTCTCCACTGCCCAGAACCTATGATTCTGTGAGTTGACATAACCACTCAGGTAAAACCAGGCTTCATAAGATGTAAAGAACAGATCCATGTCCAAGCCATTCCTTGTTATCTCAGTGAGCAGTCACTCACAAAATTAGAGGCACTGAGGAGCATCTTTTGGTTTTAATGCATGAACAACAGACACTTGGCAGGGATGCACATGCAAGTCCCCGGTGGAGTATTTGTCTACATGATCAATGTGATGTTCCAGCCTCTTGTGACAGGCATTGGGTTGATTTGGTAGGACTATGAAGCATTTCCTGATGAACTGCAGTCACATTTTCTGCTGTGTGGACACATTTCGAAATGTTTTTTGACTTGTTCAAAACAGATCCTGTCTGACAACATTTTCAGAACAAACATTGCATGGCACTCTTTGCTGGCTCTTTGACACCATTAAACTTCCCAGCAAACAACTGACCACACCGTTTCCATGACTTTGCTGACACATAACTTTCCACAATGAACATCCACTGCTCCACTGTGAATACCATCATCCCCTTCACACAGCTCCACTCACAATGATACAGCCCACACTATGCTGTGAACCAGTGTGGATCACGTGGTGGATGTACACATGGTGTGCATGTCATGGGGTGTGGTTATATGCATACATTCATGTCCAATTGTATCCACTTGTCTGGGCCCTTTTATTTAATTTTCAGAACAGTCTTTGGTGTCACTAGCCAATATGAATAATGCTACACTAGCCTCGTGGATATACTATCTATGTTCTCATTGTTTTGTAATTTAAGAAACATAACAAAGCCTCATACAGCTCAGTGCATAGTGTTCCATTGCTGACATACAGGACACGGGAGACCGAGAGCACCCCTAACCCACCCATGGGCAGGTGCAGATTGCACCAAATTGATTCCTTGTTATGCACATACATGAGCCATTCACCCAACCCAATCCATGGTCTCTCGGTCAAAGCAAACGGCCACTTAGACTACAGCCCAGCCCCCTGACTGTACCTGCATGAAGGTTCTTTCCATCCCTGCATGCTTATGCTCATAGGTGCACCAGCTGGAACAGCCTGCCTTAGTGGCTAGTTGACAGACAACAAATCCATCCAAAAGTACAGGGTTTGAACCCCAGTGGGTCTGAAGATTTTTCTATCACTTATTGCTTCTGTTACTTCTTACTACAGTTTGTTAATACGAAAAATGCCAATTTGTGCTGTGGTTCTGAGTCCATGTTAAACTGTAGTTCCCTCTATACTTGGCTGAATAGAAGAAAAATGAGAGGATACCACTTCCAATAGGATCATGCCTAATAAAACACTGTTTTGTTCAAACCAAATTGCAGGTCAATGACAGTTTATAATTATGGTGGTGATAGTGGCTATGATGAATAATGTCTCAGATATGCAGTACATAAAATCAAAACTTCATGCAATGAATTAGTTGAGTGCATGAAGTAGTGAGGTGCCCAGTATGATCTTATGATTTAAATTTTTTTGTTAGATTTCTTGCTTTTTGTTTTGATAGTGTAGTTTTAAATGTACTGTTTAAATTGAATGTTGTAGAGCAAGAATCAAGTGAACATAGTTCTTAGTTCATCACTTACTATCTTGGAGAAAAGTTGTTACACTACTTTTTGTATCGAAAGGAAAATTCTCTTGAAAAAATTGTAAAATCTTATGGAGGTAGAATGGATACCCAGTCTTACTTCTGAGATATCTAACAGCAGAGAAAAGAACCATACGTAACTTTGGTAATTGTCAGATCCTTCCTAAGCGAGTAAAGAGAAATAGGTTGTGAAAGGCTGGAAAGGAGGATACGTTACTTAGATCCGAGCTTAAGAAGAACCCTTCATCTTATTTTTGTGCATCATCAGTAGCTTTTTTCTGAGACAAGCAATTAAGTTGGCTACCTCTGTTGGGTTTTAAAAATTTGCATTATTTTTGGTCTGGGTAAAAACAGTTTGGTCACACTACTTAATTCTTCAGTACATTAAAACTCATCTGTTGACAATCACTAGCAACTATTGCTTATGATAAATTTAATTTGTTTCAGTTCGAGGACCAGTTCTACCTAACAAACTTGGAATAACATTGACCCATGAGCACTTTTCTCTAACATTTCAAAAATTTTATGTGGAGCCGCCACAACAGTTGCAAAATTATTTGCATGGTGGAATTACTCTTGAAAATGCTGGCCTTATTAGACAATATCCGTAAGTAATAATTTTATTAAACCTAGCTGAGATGTTGAAAGTATTGTCACATTCATCACTAAATTTCCCTACTAAGAAGAATACATTGTGCATGATTATGTCAGAACACAGAATATTGAAGTTATATGTTTTTGGAATCACAAATGCAGTACTGAGAGATGTAAAGCAAATGATGATTAAAATAAAATAAATGAACTAGACTGACTGATAAAAATTACTTAATAGTTGCTAAATTTTTTTGTTCCTCCATAGTACTATCTGGTATTTCTGGAAACAAGCCACCTGCTGTGTTTTTTAATATGGTAGTCTCTCTGCTCTCATCCAGATGTAATTACCCCTTCACATATAGGTTGTATAGCCTGTTTTTGCTAAACAGTTGCCTGATGTCTTACAATGACAAATAATTTAGAAATATAATTTTAAAATTAATTTAAATAACGGTTTAAACTTTTCTGTGTGGCAAGATGACAAGACACTATACTTTATTCAGGACAGTGGCTGTTCATTTGGCCATCCAGATGTTGGTTTTCTGTAGTATCCCTAAATTACTTAAGGAGAATGCTGAGATTGTTACTTTGAAAAGGATGCAGCTGATTCCCTTCTCCTCCTTTCCCAAACTGAGCTCAGCCTGGGAAAGATATTACATGGTAATGGGTAATAATATTACATTATAGAGATGAATGTTTGCTGCCTGTGAGTTATACTCAGTGCAATTTACTTGGGCACTCTGTCCCTTGTGATGAATCAGTAGCAGAGACTTGCTTTGTATGTAATCATTTTGGGCACATGGCTAGACAGTGTAGAGAGTTGAGGTGGCTCATGATTAGACAGAAGAAGTAGGCTGATAGGATAATCTGTGAGTATCTGTTCTATCTACACTCCAGGAAATTGAAATAAGAACACCGTGATTTATTTGTCCCAGGAAGGGGAAACTTTATTGACACATTCCTGGGGTCAGATACATCACATGATCACACTGACAGAACCACAGGCACATAGATACAGGCAACAGAGCATGCACAATGTCGGCACTAGTACAGTGTATATCCACCTTTCGCAGCAATGCAGGCTGCTATTCTCCCATGGAGACGATCGTAGAGATGCTGGATGTAGTCCTGTGGAACGGCTTGCCATGCCATTTCCACCTGGCGCCTCAGTTGGACCAGCATTCGTGCTGGACGTGCAGACCGCGTGAGACGACGCTTCATCCAGTCCCAAACATGCTCAATGTGGGACAGATCCGGAGATCTTGCTGGCCAGGGTAGTTGACTTACACCTTCTAGAGCACGTTGGGTGGCACGGGATACATGCGGACGTGCATTGTCCTGTTGGAACAGCAAGTTCCCTTGCCGGTCTAGGAATGGTAAAACGATGGGTTCGATGACGGTTTGGATGTACCGTGCACTATTCAGTGTCACCTCGACGATCAGCAGTGGTGTACGGCCAGTGTAGGAGATTGCTCCCCACACCATGATGCCGGGTGTTGGCCCTGTGTGCCTTGGTCGTATGCAGTCCTGATTGTGGCGCTCACCTGCACGGCGCCAAACACGCATACGACCATAATTGGCACCAAGGCAGAAGCGACTCTCATCGCTGAAGACGACACGTCTCCATTCGTCCCTCCATTCACGCCTGTCGCGACACCACTGGAGGCAGGCTGCACGATGTTGGGGCGTGAATGGAAGACGGCCTAACGGTGTGCGGGACCGTAGCCCAGCTTCATGGAGACGGTTACGAATGGTCCTCGCCGATACCCCAGGAGCAACAGTGTCCCTAATTTGCTGGGAAGTGGCGGTGTGGTCCCCTACGGCACTGCGTAGGATCCTACGGTCTTGGCGTGCATCCGTGCGTCGCTTCGGTCCGATCCCAGGTCGACGGGCACGTGCACCTTCCGCTGACCACTGGCGACAACATCGATGTACTGTGGAGACCTCACGCCCCACATGTTGAGCAATTCGGCGGTACATCCACCCGGCCTCCCGCATCCCCACTATACGCCCTCGCTCAAAGTCCATCAACTGCACATACGGTTCATGTCCACGCTGTCGCGGCATGCTATCAGTGTTAAAGACTGCGATGGAGCCCCGTATGCCATGGCAAACTGGCTGACACTGACGGCGGCGGTGCACAAATGCTGCGCAGCTAGCGCCATTCGATGGCCAACACCGCGGTTCCTGGTGTGTCCGCTGTGCCGTGCGTGTGATCATTGCTTGTACAGCCCTCTCGCAGTGTCCGGAGCAAGTATGGTGGGTCTGACACACCGGTGTCAATGTGTTCTTTTTTCAATTTCCAGGAGTGTATATTAGTTATGTTGTTTCTCCTTGTTTGTCTGAGCCATGAAAATCACAGTAAGACTCAGTTTTTACAGTTTATAACTCACAATTCAACAAGAACCGATATTTTGATCAGACAGAATGGGCATATTATAAGCAAGACGGAACAGTTCAAATTCCTAGGCATTCGGATAGATAGCAAGCTGTTGTGGAAAGCCCATGTCCATTAGAACAGTATCTGAAATAAGTGACACTTCAACATGAAAAGTAGTCTACTTCGCATATTTTCATATGTTTATGTTGTATGGTATTATTTTTTGGGGTAATTCTTCTGATTCAAAAAGGGTATTTTTGGCTCAAAAACGGGCTGTTCGAGCTATATGTGGTGTAAGTTCGAGAACCTCTTGTCGACCCCTTTTCAAAAATCTGGGAATTCTGACATTGCCCTCACAGTATATATTTTCTTTAATGTCGTTTGTTGTTAGCAATATTAGCCTATTCCCAAGAGTTAGCAGCTTTCACTCAGTTAATACTAGGCAGAAATCAAATCTGCATGTAGAATGCACTTCCTTGACTCTTGTGCGGAAAGGAGTGCAGTATTCTGCTGCATCCATTTTCAATAAGCTACCACAAGAACTCAAAAATCTTAGCAGTAGCCCAAACTCTTTTAAGCCTAAACTGAAGAGTTTCCTCATGGCTCACTCCTTCTATTCTGTCGAGGAGCTCCTGGAAGAGCTAAAAAATTAAGCAAATTCCAGTGTTACATTGTTGATTGTCTTCATTTAAACTTACGACTTGTCACCTGAATATGTTTTTTTTTTTTTTTTTTATATTTCGTTTTATCTGTTTCTAATATCATGTTATAATTTCATGTATTGACTCGTTCCATGACCATGGAGACTTCTCCTTAATTTGGTCCCACGGAACAATAAATAAATAAATAAATAAAAATAAAACTACAGAAATGTTTAATCACCTCGTAAACAGCAAGGAGCTCACGGTTGAAAGCTGACAACTTGCGTTAACTCTGGCTCTTGGAAAAGAAGCAGAGGGGTTGGGTAGAGTCGGTGGTGTGCTGTTGTAAAACAGCGCCCACAGCTGAGTCACTGGCATCAGTTGTGATCGAGACACAGGCCTCAGTGCAGTGTTTTAGCCTTCATGCGTCAAGAAGTTTTTGTCAAGTATGCTAAACTATACTGTTTTAACAGGGTTGACTACAATCACCAAAGTCTAAGTTCTAAAGTATCCATGAAGTAATATAGACTATTGCCATTTAAATTGCAATCTGATACTTCCAATCAGTATATTATTATAAACTGCATTTTTAACAGTTACAGCAATAAGTATAATCTCACATTTGATGACAAGGAAACACATGCTGCTGTTCTCACAGAAATGCAAATGTTTAATGAATTTGGGGGAGGGACCATTGTAGAGAATACATCACATGGTCTTAACAGAAACATACCTCTCATGATTGAAGTTTCACAGAAAACTGGCATCCATGTTGTAGCAGGCACTGGTGAGTAAAAATATAGATGTAGAAGATAGTAATTTCATGGTTCTAAAATGAAATGCCTCTTTAACTCTGTCATTGGCAAAACAACATTCAGTTTAATACTGTTCCATCTTGTGTTGCACAATACATTTGTGAAAACTTCTGAGTGGCAGTTTCAACACATGTGAACTAAAAAGTAAAATAAAACTACTGTTGGCATGGAAATAATTAAAACATTGAAATTTTTAACAATTTGCTTCAATTTTTATTAATCATGTATGTGACTTAACATAATGTTTTAATTTGACTCACACACCAAAATGTGTTGCAATGGTGTACATTGGGAGTAGGAAAAACACCCTACTTATCAAGTGCTGAGATTGTGATCACTATCCAGGCATCTTGATTTAGGTTTTATATGATTTCACTGTTTCATACTGTGTAGACACTGCTGTTGTTTTTTATCTCTTCATTTGTCTTTGCTTTAAAATTTTATGTAAAATATATTTTAGTGTTCTTTGAAACTTAATTTTTTATTTATTGCAAAATGTGTAGGATGTTGCTCATAAGCAGTTAAGTCCTTATAGTACCTAAAATATTATTTTTTATGCTGATAGGAAGTTCAAGTGCAATGTTAATAACCTAAGGAGTAAAGGGAACAACTCACCAAATATTATAGAAAATGTATCATTCAGAATCACATATACCAGACCATACAAATCCTCAAGCCTGCCACCCTCTTCCTTTCTCTTTTCTCCCCTCTTCTACTCTGCCCAGTCAAATCCTCATCCTAGTCAACCTTCTTTATGTGCCTTTAGATGACTCACTGTCTCTACTATTTGGTGAGTATAGAGATTTGTCTGGTTTATTTTATGTTGCTCTTAAGTGATTAATCCTTACAGTTCCTAAAATAGTACTTTATTTATGTATATATTGTTTTGGATAAAAATAAATTAGTAATTTAAGCACTGTAAGGTCATAATTGCTTATAAGCAATTTAGAATAAATAGAAACAAATTCGTATAAATTTATAAATACTACCGTATAATTACAAAGCCCTATTTACTAATTTTCTCAAAATTTTAAAACAGTGCCACTATATAGGATGTTAAAAAAATACTCCATATTTTGAGAGATGGTAGTATGGACCAAAACAAGCTAACACTATCCAATGAATGTGGGCTCTAAAATGCATACCTTAAGAGCTATGAGCCCTTGTTCATCCTTGCTTCTGTGTAACACCTCACTTCTATTGGACACTCTTTGCTGTTACAAACGACCACCAGAACACAGTAAATGACTGAGCAAAAAAATGAGAACAGACTATTTTGTTACTGTGAAACAGCAGAGCTTCTGATGTAATCTGTTTGCTTTTACATATGACCTCCATTTTCCAGACCATAGCAGAACGTAATGTCTACCATTTCCAATGTGGAACAACATGCTGCCATTATACTGGTAAGTGCAAAGATAAAACAGCAATGTAAAATCATTTTCAAAACTTATAAAAGCATAAATTGGTTCCACTAGAAATATTGCTGCTCTTACACAGACTATGAATATGGTTTACAGTAACAACATTAACAGATGTTTACAGTATGATGTATCCATGGGCAGTAGCAGAGGACTGTGTTCCTATTTGCTTACTGCATTCTGTAGGTTGTATGTAATAGCAGAGAGCTTGCAGTAGAAAACAAATGTCTCACAGTAGCAAGGATGAACAAGTGCTCATAGCTCTTAGAGTCCATGTTTAATAGGCACTTTTGTCTGGTTTGGTCCTTACTATCAACTCTCAAAATGTGAATACTTTTTTAACACTGTATATTCATTAATGATAGAGTAACTTTGTTATCCAAAAATGACATGTTCCTTTGACTCTGTTATAGGAAAAAACATAAACTGGAAATGTTTGCACAATCTTAGTCTTGTATCAGTTCTTTTCTTTCAAAATTCTTCTCTTTTTTCTCTTGCTACATGATAACTCATAACCATATTTGTGTGTTAAATATCTTGGCATACAATTTCCTTCCTCTCCAACAACTCCTTCCATTAAATATGTGCACGAGTGCCCAGCAAATATTATCTTCTTCCATACACAAAGTTGTACTATATGGCCTTTTAAGGTGTAAGAATAACAAGACTGTTCGTAATTTTAAATAATTTGCATTTGTTGTTATAGTCATCAATCTTTCAGTTCATTTGGTGCTATGCTCAATCTCTTCTTCTCTTGTGCCAATATTGTTATCCCTGCACGCAACTTCATCAGTTGGTAAGTATTTTTCTACAAAGTTGCTTACTCTGTCAGATAGCACAGCATTTCCACTTTACCACAGTCATTCTTTCACTTCTGCACCTTCTTTACATAATGGCACATCCGATGTGCTCAGCAACTTCTTCCTCCAGTTCATGGGTGGTAATGTCCTCAGTTGTTGAGCACTTTAAACAAACAACAGCATCTACAGTAACTAATCATATTCATGTGAATATTTGCTGCCAGTGTTGTGTCTAGACAAGACAGCCTAGACACAATGAGAGGGAGCCGAAAGGCACGCGCTTAAACTCACGCAGGCTGGCGTGAGGTCTGAAACAGGATACGTAATGAATGCTATAAAGAAAAGTACGTAGCTTCTGGAATACTTAACTTTTATCCACATTTGTAGAACATCGCTCTTGATGATACATTAATAGAATCTCAATATCTATACTGGTAATGGCGCCTTGCTAGGTCGTAGCAAATGTAGCTGAAGGCTATGCTAACTATCGTCTCGGCAAATGAGAGCGTTGTTGTCAGTGAACCGTTCCTTGCAAAGTCGGCTGTACAACTGGGGCGAGTGTTAGTCAGTGTCTCTAGACCTGCCGTGTGGCGGCGCTCGGTCTGCCATCACTGACAGTGGCGACACGCGGGTCCGTCGTATATTAGCGGACCACGGCCGATTTAAAAGCTACCACCTAGCAAGTGTGGTGTCTGGCGGTGACACCACAGCCAGTATAACTCTTTCAAAGTTCTCCTTGTTTTTGCTAATGTGTTTTTAACATTTACCTTGTAGTTCACATGTTGTGGAATTTTGCTTCTGGGTAGGAGAAATCTTTCGTTGCTATTAATGAGTCTTCCTCAGTTTTTGATGAGGTTTAGCAAGTCCTCACAATCTACTGGTACTTTCATTTCACACTAAGTGAAAGGTTGGAATTGTTTTCATTGCACTTTTACCTTTTCTAAACCAACTGATGTTCATCTAGTACTAACGTCCCCAACAAGTTTGAAATAAAATCAACAAATAAATAATAACTAACTAAATAAATAAAAATCTTCATCCAAAAACATCTGCATGATGAAGTGTTTGTTTGATAGGAATCAGTTGCTATTGATTAAACAAGACTTATAGAAAAATAACACATTTAACATCTATAAAACCTTCAAGTCATTCAGCCTGACCCGGTTGCCTCCAAACACGTCTCTGATGATTGTCTGGTTGAAGGCATATGTGACACTCATCAGTGAAGAGAATGTGATGCCAATCCTGAGCAGTCCATTCGGCATGTTGTTGGGCTCATCTGTACCATGCTGCATCGTGTTGTGGTTGCGAAGATGGACCTCGCCATGGAGATTGGGAGTGAATTTGCACATTATGCAGCCTATTGCGCACAGTTTGAGTTGTAACACGACGTCCTGTGGCAGCACAAAAAGCATTACTCAACATGGTGGCATTGCTGTCAGGGTTCCTCTGAGCCCTAATCCATAGATTGTGGCCATCCACTGCAGTAGTAGCCCTTGGGTGGCCTGAGTGAGGCATGTCATTGACAGTTCCTGTCTCTCTGTATCTCCTCCATGTCCGAATAACATCACTTTGGTTCACTTCGAGAGGCCCGGACACTTCCCTTGTTGAGAGCCCTTCTTGGCACAAAGTAACAAAGTGAACATGATTGAACCGTGCTACTGACTGTCTAGGCATGGTTGAACTACAGAACACACGAGCCATTTACCACCCTCCTGGTGGAATGACTGGAACTGATTGTCTGTCAGACCCCCTCCATCTCATAGGTGCTGCTCATGCATTGCTGTTTACATCTTTGGGCAGGTTTAGTGACATCTCTGAACAGTCAAAGGGACTGTGTCTGTGATACAATATTCACAGTCAATGTCTGACTTCAGGAGTTCTGGGAACTGGGGTGATGCAAAACTTTTTTTGATGTGTGTATACACACAGTTCTTAAGCGAGTGCCACAAAGTGGTTCCTTCATCTTTGGAATCAAATCAAAATCACAAGGACTTAAGTCCAGTGAGTATGATGGATGGTACAGTACTTCCCAGTCCCATCAACCGAACAGAGCAGCCACAGCTTGTGCTGTATGCACCCGCGCATGAATGAACTGAGACATTGCATAAAAGCAGCTGTAGAAGCTGTAACTCAAGACATGCTCGCTATCATGTGGGAACAATCTGGATACCGCATTGACATATGCCACGCATCTCAGGGTGGGCATGTTGGAACACCTGTGAAAAGGTATGGAAAAACTTTTGAGTTTCCTATTCATCAAAAAACAAAATTCATTGTGTATAGTTATTAGTTTCGGAAATATAGATGTGCCAAATTGGATGATTCTATTTGATACACACTGTATTCAGAATAAAACAGGGCTTTTTGTATGGGAACAAGTCTTTAATGCTCTATTGGAAACACCATCAAAGACAGATGAGCTATTGTTTTTGAGAGAATATATAATTTTCTTAATTTCAGAAGTAGAAGTTGGTGAAACATTCATATGATTGAATTTTATGAGGGTTGCATTTTAAACATACTGCTACGATTTTTATGTTGAAACATTTGTCCTATACTTTCTACTATATGGTTATGAAATATATTTGCAACTTGTGGTTTATCATTCATAGCATTGCCATTCGTTTCAATAGTGACCACTTCCTGGTGGTGCCTGAGGTAGTCACTGGTGGTTCCACGTTGCAGCAGTTACTGGAAGTAGTGTGATGTTAGAGATCTGGATGATTTATTTAGTGACAGCTCTGATTGGTGGACCGCTACTGTAGTCAGCACCTGGCCCAGAGGACATGAAGGAACTAACTGGCCTGGCACAGCTCGGTGCTAGCCTAAATTCCCTGGTGGTGCCAGGATACAGTGTGACCTATTTGTGGCCATGTGATGATGCACAAGCAAGCAGGTCCATGGGCCAGCAACCTTTGGTGGTACTCCCACTGCCACCTGTCAGCCAAGTGACTGTGTCAGATTTTCTGGCTGTCGTCTGCAAATGTGGCCCACTGTGGCTTCATCATGTAGGCCCCTCACATTACACTGGTGCAATGGACTGCTGGAAGAGAGGGTGAACGACTCATACTCAGCACATACTGTTATCATTAAGGACTTTTTCTGACTGTTTGTAGACTATGTAACATTTTAATGTGACCAATTTCGTTACCAAGAAGAGAAATTTGTGCCAATTACTTATCCCAAAACAGAGTGTATTTAGATAGTTTATATGTATGTACTTATTTAGTATGTTGAATTTATTGTTGTTCTAATGTATCTGATAAATCTAAAATCTTGTGCAGGTTATTACGTGGCTGGACTTCAGCCACAGAGCACTCTACAGATGTCTATTGAAGATTTGGCCAATGTTATGCATAGTGAGCTCACAGAAGGTTGTTTTGAAGACAAAAGTGTTAGATGTGGTTTCATTGGGGAAGTCGGATGTTCTTGGCCTCTGCATGGTATGTCAGTAACAAGATGTAAAATTATAATCAACATATCTGTATATCTTAGCTCTTTGGTTTACAGAGCATATATGAAATATGGAAGAACATACATGATTAAAAACAATCATGCCTGGAATACACATTTTCTGTTGTTTTAAATTATAACTGATTTTAAATAGTTGTCCAGTTTCAAGTGTCAGGCATGTGTTTGATGTGTTTACATCCCTTGTGATGAAGTATATTCAGGTTTGAATAATTAATGCTGAACAGTCTTAGAATGGTTATAACATGGAAATGGACAATTGTCCAAATCCAATCATAGATTAAAATAAATTTTATATATATTTATATTCCACATTAATCTTTTGGAATTTTCTTCCATATTTGTATTACAATTTATGCACCCAAAATGACGCATTATTTGTAGTATTTGAAACTGGAAAAAATTTACTTGCTGATATGGAACAACATACACTCACAAAACTGTTATAGTCAGTCATTAACTTGTGTATAGTTTCATTATTTCTGAAGTGGCACTAGTAATCTGGTAGAAAGTTCACAGCCCGATTAGTTATATTTGCCATTGAACATCTTGAAATGAATTAATCTTTATTATTGTCATTGATACATAATAATAGAGTAGTCCAGCACAATGTACGAATACAGAGTCTCATGGGGGTAACATTGAATAAAAAATTCTTGGGTTTCCAACTGTGTCAAGTAATTAAAATTATGCAAGCTTTCAGCCAAGCACTCCTTGGCCAAGGTCAAGTGGTATGACTGCTAGGGGGCTGCTGGTAAGCCCCTTATATACACTAGCTGCTGACTGTGATGTCACTGGTGCCTGTGGCATTGCCGTATATGGGCATATGTTGACTTGGCATTTGATGTGACTGCTTCAACCACACTATCGCTGGATCCCATACTATGCGGAGCTGCAGGCCACCATATCTATTTAGGGTGTTATCGGTGACTTTTATTGCAATGGCTTCTTTAAGTACACAATTGTAGAAGTCATTTGTGCAGACCATAATGGATGTTTCATCAAATTTTATCTTATGTCCATTTTCTAAAGCATGCTCAGCTAAAGCAGATTTCTCAGGGTAGCATAAGTGATAAGATCTCTTATGCTCCTTCCCACATTGTTCCACAGTCTGTGCTGTTTGTGTGACATAAGACTCACCACACTTGCAAGGTATCTTGTATATGGAAAGTGTTCTGAGACTTGCTGCATGTTTAACTGGTCTCAGTAATTGACGGACTTTTGCCAGAGGCCTGAAGATTGATTTACCTTGTGTCATTTCAGGAGGCAGCTTGTATTGCCAAAGACAGAGCCACAGAGTGTCAGGAAAGCTGTTATAGCCATTGTTCCTGAAGACCCTGCATAGGTGGCTCAGCTCATGGGACAGGTTATCAGCATCTGATATCATTCTTGCATGATGCACTGATGTTTGTAAAACAGTGCCCTTCTGTGTCAGGTGATGATGGCTGATGGTGTGCAAGTAAAGATCAGTGTTGGTGAGTTTTCTATAGATGCTGTGGCCAAGGCATCCATTTCATTTGGGGTGGATGAGAACATTGAGGAAGTGCAGTGCATTGTCTTTTTTTGCCGCCATTGTAAAATAGATGTTACCATTAGTGCCATTGAGATGTTCCAGGAACTCATCAAGTTTTTCACATCTGTGGGGCCAAATGACAAGCATGTTGTCAATGTATCGAAAGAAACAACTAGGCTGTAATGGTACCATGTCTAAGGCAATATCCTCAAAATTGTCCATGAAAAGATTTGCAACAGCTGGAGCTAATGGGCAACCCATTCTCAAAACTCTGAAAACAGAGCTTATATCGCCAAACACATTTGCAGTAATTTTTCTTGCTCTACACAGTCTATAGTTATAAATACATTGCCAACTGTTTTTGTGATTCAGGTCTGCAAATGGCTTACTGATATTTTCTTCTAAGCCAAAAGCTTTATCTGCTATGAAAACACAGGACAAAGGCCTATTCCTACCAGGAAGAGAAGGTGGTGGTGGTTCAAATTGTTCAAATGGCTCTGAGCACTATAGGACTTAACATCTGAGGTCATCAGTCTCCTAAAACTCATAACTATTTAAACATAACTAACCTACGGACATCGCACACATCCATTCTCGAGGCAGGATTCGAACCTGCAACTGCAGTGGTTGCACGGTTCCAGAGTGAAGTGCCTAGAACCGCTCGGACACAGCAGCCAACATGGTGGTGATATTTGTAGTATTTTGTTCTTTAGCATACTATAAAATGTAGTGTCTTTAAGTACACCACCACTTGAAATGCACTCTTTTGTGCCAACGTCAGAACAAATTATTTTATAATTAGCATCAGCAACTGCTAGCAGAGAAATGCTGAAGTGCTGTTTATAATTAAAATAAACTCTTCCACTATTGGATGGTACCACAATGTCAATGTGCCTCCCATCTATAGCTTCCAGACAGCAAGGGGAATTCCAATTTTCTTCATACTCTTTGGCAATTTGCAGCCATTTGTTTTCATTCATAGTAAGCTGGGAAGGAAACTGTTGTTTTAATTTCGCAACAAAACCTTTTGGACTTATAAGATATATTTGTCTCAGATATGTGTTATGTTTTGTAAAGTTCATCAAAGCCCCACCTCCCAGAAAGAGAGAAATTATTTTTCATTTGGAGGATCATGAGGTGGATGACTTTATTTTTGATATGTCTCTGTAAGAAGTAGAGGAAGCTGAAACAACTCCTCCTAATAATGAAGAGCATGAAGAAATTGCAGGAGCAAATGACAGTGCATGTGCAAGTTGGAGAGGAAGAGCTAAGTTAAGTAGTCAGGAAAGAACAAGAAAACAAATAGAAGAAGACAGTAGAGAAGATTTAATAAAAATGTTACAGAAAGTGGGAAAAATTTATCAAACAGAAAATTTGAACAGTTCAGCCATGTAGGTGAAGCAGTTGCCAACAATTTAAGGTATTTATTTATTTCTTACACCATTGATCCAGCTGCGATAAGCTCACAAGGATATAGTGTGTGTCAGTAAACAATTTATACATAGGTAGTATTAAAGCAGTCAATCATATACAAGTAAAAGTAACACTCCATGTTTGAGTTACACATATGTGGTAAAAACGACAGATTACAGCAGACATTAGACATAGAAAGTGATAAAAAAATACAAAACGGGTGAAAATAACCATGAATACTACACAAGTATGGTACCTACATCGTTGCTCAAACTTACAGTATGGTATACCACACTCAAAATTTGTGGTCTACAGATCTGCTAGGATTTTTCATTGTGGCTAAAAGCTCTTCCAAACTGTAAATGGCCTTGCCAGTAGAAATTGCTTCAGATGCTCCTGAAAAGAGGAATGGCTGTCAAATTTGCTTTTAACATCTGAAGAGAGAGCATTAAAAACTTTTGCACCAGGGAACTGCACACCGTTTTGCACATAGACAGGTTTTTACAATCATTGTGGAAACCATGCTTTCTCCTAATAACATATCCATGATTATGATTTTCACTGTTTCTTTTATAAAACTCAGTATCTTTGCTGATGAAACACATAAGAGAAAATATGCACTGGGAAGTAAGAGAAGTATTTTTAGTTTCTGGAAAAGGTTTTACAACTACACCTAGAGTCGACGCCATCTATTATTCTTACAACACGTTTTTGGGACACAAGTATTTTCTTTGCTAGTGTTTGGTTCCTCAAAATATAATATCATATGTTGTAAGAGAATGGAAATATCCATAGTATGCTATTTTCATTATGTGTATATTTCTGCTCTTGGAGAGAATGCGTAGGACAAAATCAATGTGCTGAGTCTCTACTGAAGATTTATTATGTGATGAGACCAGTTTACTCTGGAGTCAATTACAACACATAAAAACTTCATTGTTTCAACTCTTTCTATTGGCTCTGTGCTACACTTCACAGTTAACTTATCCTCAGTTTTAGCAGTTGCAGTAAACTGAATATAATTAGTCTTATTAGACTTCAATGAGAATCCATTGATGCTAAACCATTTCATTAAATCAATAAGAATATTCTTAACAGATACTTGAAGATCTTCACATGACAGATAAGCACTGTAGCTTTGTACATTGAGGTCGGTCATTTTTAAATATAAGGAACAGTAAAGGACCAAGAATGGATCCTTTTGGGCACTCTACCTTTAGTGGTTCTCCAATCAGACAAAACCAGGCCACTATGGATCTCATCAGTACTATCTACTAGTACTACTTTCTGCCTTCTACATCTACATCTACATACATACTCCGCAATCCACCATACGGTGCGTAGCGGAGGGTACCTCGTACCACAACTAGCATCTTCCCTCCCTGTTCCACTCCCTAACAGAACGAGGGAAAAATGACTGCCTATATGCCTCTGTACGAGCCCTAATCTCTCTTATCTTATCTTTGTAGTCTTTCTGTGAAATATTAATTGGCAGCAGTAAAATTGTACTGCCGTCAGCCTCAAATGCTGGTTCTCTAAATTTCCTCAGTAGCGATTCACAAAAAGAATGCCTCCTTTCCTCCAGAGACTCCCACCCGAGTTCCTGAAGCATTTCCATAACACTCACGTGATGATCAAACCTACCAGTTACAAATGTAGCAGCCCACCTCTGAATTGCTTCTATGGCCTCCCTCAATCCGACCTGATAGGGATCCCAAACGCTCAAGCAGTACTCAAGAATAGGTCATATTAGTGTTTTATAAGTGGTCTCCTTTACAGATGATCCACATCTTCCCAAAATTCTACCAATGAAATGAAGACGACTACCCGCCTTCCCCACAACTGCCATTACATGCTTGTCCCACTTCATATCACTCTGCAATGTTATGCCCAAATATTTAATCGACGTGACTGTGTCAAGTGCTACACTACTAATGGAGTATTCAAACATTACAGGATTCTTTTTCCTATTCATATGCATTAATTTACACTTATCTATACTTAGAGTTAGCTGCCATTCTTTACACCAATCACAAATCCTGTCCAAGTCATCTTTTATCCTCTTACAGTCACTCAACGATGACATCTTCCAGTACACCACAGCATCATCAGCAAACAGCCACACATTGCTATCCACCCTATCCAAAAGATAATTTATGTAGATAGAAAACAACAGTGGACCTACCACACATCCCTGGGGCACTCCAGATGATACCCTCACCTCCGATGAACACTCACCATCGAGGACAACATACTGGGTTCTATTACTTAAGAAGTCTTTGAGCCACTCACATATTTGGGAACCAATCCCATATGCTCGTACCTTAGTTAGGAGTCTGCAGTGGGGCACTGAGTCAAACACTTTCCGGAAGTCAAGGAATATGGCATCTGTGTGATACCCTTCATCCATGGTTTGCAAGATATCATGTGAAAAAAGGGTGAGTTGCGTTTCGCGGGAGCGATGCTTTCTAAAGGCGTGCTGATGCATGGACAGTAACTTCTCTGCCTCAAGGAAATTCATTATATTCAAACTGAGAATATGTTCGAGAATCCTGCAAGAAACCGATGTTAAGGATATTGGTCTGTAATTTTGAGGATCTGTCCTTCTACCCTTCTTATATACAGGTGTCTCCTGTGCTTTTTTCCAGTCGCTCAGGACTTTACATTGGGCAAGAGATTCATGATAAATGCAAGCTAAGTAAGGAGCCAATGCAGTAGAGTAGTCTCTGTAAATCTGAACTGGAATCCCATCAGGACCTGGTGATTTATTTATTTTCAACCCATTCAGCTGCTTCACAACCCCAGGGATGTCTATCACTATGTCCTCCATATGGGAATCTGTACGAGACTCAAATGGCGGTATGTTTGTACGATCCTCCTGCGTGAAAGGTTTCTCAAATGCTAAATTTAAAATTTCAGCTTTCGTTTTGCTGTCTTCCATTGCCAGGCCAGACTGATCAATGAGTGACTGGATGGAAGCCTTCGACCCACTAACCGATTTTATGTAAGACCATTATTTCCTTGGGTGTTCAGCAAGAGCTTTTGCTAAGGTGTGACGGTGGTAGTGGTTGTATGCTTTGCGCATCGCTCTTTTTACAGCAGCATGAATTTCTACTAACTTTTGCCTGTCCTCATTCTTCTGATCTTTCTTGTACCATGAGTGCAACTGTCTTTGCCTCCTGAGCATTCTCCGAATTGTGCTGTTAAACCACGGTGGGTCTTTTCCGTCCGTAACCCACTTTTTCGGCACATACTTCTCCAATGCGTGATTTACAATGTGTTTAATATTTGCCCATAATTCTTCCAAGTCCATCATACCGGAAGTAAATGAAGTCTATTAATTTACTAAGTGGGATGCTAACAACTGCTTATCTGCTCTTTCTAGTAAGAATACTCTCCTAGCCTTCTACCTTTGAGGTATGATTCTACTCACTTATTTGCTATGCCACTTAATCCTTATTGGTCTGCTTTCTCGAATAGGATTTGGTGGGTCACTGTGTCAAAGGCTTTTGATAAGTCACAAAATAATCCTGTTGTTGCCATTTTATCATTAATTGAAACGAGAACTTTATTTGTGAAAGCATAGATTGCTTGTTCAGTTGACAGACACTTTTGGAAACCAAACTGACTTTCACTTGATTTGAAAATAGCTATATAAAAATAAAGGCTAATTTAGTAAACTGAATTGTTTGCAAGAGGCAAATGTCAATTTGATGAGTGTGCCGAAGGAAAGTAATGTGTTGAATGCATAAAATAAAACACAAATTAATATTGTTAGATATGTTCATTATGCAGAAAGTGTCACCAGAAATCTGATACTGTATTGCTGTTTGAAGTAAGCAGATCATTCCAAAGTACTAAAAAGTATCTCATTGTTAGCAAATTTCTGGAAATTTATTTCCTTTTTAGAGCTTATGAATGGTGCTTAAAGCAGTATGTTACTTTTCTCGACACCACTAATATCACCTGTTTTTCAGAAAAGAAATTACTATGTATTTATCTCTCTTGAGGATCATTGTATCTAGTACACTGCTTTCCCTTTATATATTTTAGTCTCATGCAAACAATGTTGACCCTGCATGCACAAATTAAGATAAAATTTGATAATATTTTTAGAGTTCTCCATTACTGAAACTGTTTTGGTACTCTAACAAAAGAAAATATAAGAGCTCATATTATATGAAATCAAAAATAATAGTAAGTGCTCATCGTCAGTATAAACAATAAAAATTAAAAAATTAAATTTTTTCAAATGTTATTTTATCCCTTTGTACGGGGCAAAAATGAGGACAAGGTACATTTGTCAGCTTCACAGCAATTAATAAGAATAATTTAAAGAACTTTATTACATATAATATTATTCCTGTATTATATAGTCTTATATTATTGTTATATATTCTTAAAAGTCAGTAATTGTACATATTGCACTTTTTGATATCCTATGCAAGTACATTAAAGTTCGAAAGGAATCCTCAGTGGCCAAAAATCTGAGGTACACTGCCAACCAGATTTATGGTGGAATTGCTTCACAGAAGTTTGTATTGGTTCTGGACACAAGAGGATCCACAAGAGACAGGAAACTATCGAAATCATCCATGCTTATCCTCGCATAATTTTTGAAATATCAACCATCTTCAAGTTGTAGTTCTTGAACAATCATTCCATAAGCTCCATGCGTAGTCCATTTGTGAAGGAACTCTTGTTAACACTGCCTTTGCCTTTCTTTCCTTTCTTCATCCATAAAAATATAAAGTTATCCACATCAGTTTGGGAAGCCATTACAAATTCTGAACAGCTCTGCACCACCGAACCCACTGATAAAAACTGCCAGATGTAAACCCATGATGATATATGTATGGCTTGGAAGGATCACACTCATACAAGTCACAATACATGTCCTGGAGATGTGTATACATGTTGTGCATACTTGTGCTGATACAAATCCCAGAAGTAAATGTACCTTTAGACTTCAGCAAAGCCTTTGACACTGTCAACTTCATTTTACTTGCCAAACTTGGCAGGCTAAATTGCTCACAAAGTGCAGCGCATTGGTTTCACTCATACCATATGCTCATAACCTCCTGTTGTACCTAAGTGCAATTTTAATGTTGTATCTAAGTGCAATAATCCTGGAGACAGCTATCGAGAATCTCAATACTGTGTGCACTATCAAAATGGGTGCACAATATAGTGTTAAAACTCTACCCATCCAAAACCCAATCAACCACTTCTCTCCATACCCTAAAAAAATATAAAAAGCTCTTCTCTTGATCTGAAAAGAAACTGGTACAAATACTTATACTTCCAATTACTGATCACAGCAGTTTTATTCTGCAAGGCCTTTCTCAGGAAAGCTCACAGCACCTGGCACTTGTTATGAATGCCTGTGTTCATTATATCTTTGATGCTTGCCTCTTTGACCATATTTCAGCATAATATGCAGGGCTATCCTGGCTGTGTGCAGAGATTTTCATATCTTTTGTCTTCTCTAATGTCTTAGCAATGTGCACTGTTCCCCGTATGTCTCCTTGACCATAATGCTCTTGTCTGAACAATGTGGTGGAAACACTCATTCCTATCAGAGCAAACTCCTTTCTGTCCCACTCCATTGTTCAATTGCTTTAATTCCTTCTAAGTAATGGGAACCCAACTCTGTAATAGTCCCCCACATTGCATTAAAGAACTGAATAATATCTCCACCTTCAGAAGACAATTAATGACATATCAACTAAAGCAACAATAATTGTTACCATTGTCCCAGTGTGCACTCATTGCCCTTATACATTCTTCTTTCCAACCAGATAGTCCTCATTCTCCAATATTCTTAGCTGGCACAGTCTACTTAAATTTACTTTCCCAGAACTCATTGTATCAGAAAACATATATTTTCTACAACTATAAATTATTTTCATATTTTCCACTATCATGATTGTCATTGTTACTACTACTACTACTACTACTACTGTTATCACACAGGCAGTCAGCTGTGACTGTAAACAAATGAGAACTTAGACTGCAAGAGGGGAGAGGAGCAGTGTGGGGGAATAAGCCCTGCCTCCCTGTTGAAGGACAGCCATCCTACGTCTGCATTCTGTGCTTCTACAAAAGTAGAATTGACATAACAATCATAAGGATCACTGATTCCTTTTGTTGTGGTGAGAGTCACATTTAAATCCCCAGAAGTAGTCTCTTCACTCATTTCATCACTCATTTCATAAAAAAAAACAAGCAATCCACAATTCGAAGCAAATTAGAACACACACACAAGCATTATCTAGTGGCTACAGTGTAGTTGTTTGCTGCAGTTGGCAGTGGTAGTTCAGGCCTGACCTCTACTGGTATCTTACACAACCATAATTCAAAACACTCCCCACCAAAAATGCCACGATATAGTGTCTGCATAATACTGCTATTATCACTATTAATGTATGCAGCAGCAGTAGCAGCAGCAGCAGTAGTAGTAGCACAAGTTCTGCTGGTATTAAATTTTATCATTAGGATAAGATGAGAATAATTACTGCACACACAGAGGCATTCAAACAATAATTCCTTCCGTGCTTCATATGTGAATGAAACAGAAAGAAACCCTAATAGCTGGTACAATGGGACATACCCTTTGCCATGCACCTCACAGTGGTTTCCATAGTACAGACATAGGTGTAGGTGTCAGTTCATATTTAGTATTACTTACATACATTGTCACTACAGACATGCAAATGATTTTAATAGTATTAGTTATACTAAAATTTTATTTCTTTGGTTACTGTGTGTGTGAAGCTCTGGTCCCATGTAAGAGAGAGCGTGATGACCATAGTCAGACCTGGTTAGATAAATAAACAAACAACTTCATTCCCAGTACCCATACTAGAAGCAAAAATAAGACAAAAATAAGAGGGGAGAAGCAGATTTAGACAGCATTACAGCCAGTAAACACTGATCAGCCACAACACTATGAACACCTACCTAATATCCAGTACGTCCACCTTTGGCATGGATAACAGCAGCAACACATCATGGCATAGAAGCAATGAGGTCTTGGATAGGTCGCTGGAGAGAGTTGGCAAAACATCTGCACACACAAGTCACCTAATTCTCATAAATTCCCAGGAGAGGGGGATGAACTCTAAAGACACATTCAATCACATCCCAGATGTGTTCGATCAGGTTCAGATCTGGCAAGTTGGAGGGCCAGCACACCAATTGGAACTCACCACTGTGTTCCTCAAACCACTCCATCACACTCCTGGCCTTGTAACATGGTGCATTATGTTGTTGAAAAATGCCACTGCTGTTGGGGAATGTGATCATCATGAAGGGGTGTAGGTGGTCTGCAACCAGTGTATGATACTCGTTGGCTGTGATCATGCCTTGCATGAGCTCCATTGGGCCTATGGATGCCCATGGGAATGTTCGCCAGAGCATAAAGGAGCCACTGCCAGCTTGTCTCCATCCCACAGTATAGGTGTCAAGGAGCTGTTCACCTGGAAGGTGATAGATTCGTGCACTCCCATCAGCATGATGAAGGAGGTATTGGGATTCATCAGGCCATGCAACAATCTGCCAGTGTGCCATTGTCCAGTGCCAATAGTCACGTGGCCATTTCAGTCATAGTTACTGATGTTGTTGTGTTAACATTGGCACATGTATGGGTTGTCAGCTATGGAGGCCCATTTATAGGAGTGTTCAGTGCACTGTGTGTTCAGACACACTTCTATTTTGCCCAGCATTAAAATCTGTTGTTAGTTCCATCACAGCTTGTCACATCACAATCTGCCCTCAGTCAAACTCAGATAGATTGCATGCCTTCCCCATTCTATGCATGAAAAGGAGGCTCGCTGATACTACATGCATGTGTCTGACCAGCATCCATTCCTTGCCAGGTTATGGTGCTATTGCCTGGATGGGTTTATATCGATTGTAGGTCAGTAGTCATAATGTTCTGGCTGATCAGTGTATGGTTTTACTGTTGCCAACAGCATCATGTGAAACAGCACAGTCCAAAACAATGAGCCTGTTCTCATGGACCACTACCTGGTTTAGTGGCTGTAGCACCTGAGAATCAGTAATGTTAGGTGGCACTGGCATCTTATCATGAAGATGTATTTCAAAGGGTAACTCTAGTAGATACAAAAGAAGTGGGTTCAAAAGTACATTAAAAATGTATTCTAATTGAGTGAATGGCTTAAACAGGTGTGACCTTATTACCCTGGGAACTGTTAATGATAGGCCACCATAGATGAATGGGGTGTGCTATGCCAAAATAAGAGCATAGTGTCAATGCTATCAAGACTCATGTAACATGAAGTCAGGACAAGGTCTGTTGTGGCACCCCAATAAGCACATCATAATGGCAGGGCTTGCTTCCAAGAAGGGGAGAAGGGGACTTGTGACAACATGGGAAATATGGTGGCTCACTTTGGTGCATCAGGTGAGTAGCTGGTGGGATAGGAGGCAGTTCAGGTACCTAGGAGGGAGAGGGGAGTGTAGGAAAAGCATTTGTGGTTCAGTGTGAGGCTTGTGACTTGTGGCCTGTGGAATAGGGAGGATTTGACTACTGGTTCTGTTTACAACATTTAAATGAACTGAAAATATTGCACACTATTTTTGGATCATACATCCACATGGAATTGACTTCAGAAGTCTTTGAATAGGAGCAGATATGATACTTGTAAATGTATACAGTTGGCCCATCTCTTCAAAGTTAGTTCATGCAGCCAAAGGCACAGTGTGATTACATGAGCCTTTGCTCACTTATCACAGAGATATGTGGTAGAAAGTGTGGTTAGGTGCTGGCAGGCAAGTGGCACAATGAATCTCAACACAGATTCCTCTGTTCTACCCTTGTGTAATAATGAAACTTTTACGAATGGAATGATGAGCAGGTCTTTGACAAAAGTTAGGGTGTCCCAGGAGGAATGGTCAATATTCAAGGATGCGACAGAAATGATTGTTCTAAGCAAAAATTTTTTCACTACCAAACACCATTAAGAGTACTAGATTTGGCTCACAATACATCCACTGGGACCACCAGCAGAGGCATTACTGCTTATTGCTGTGATTGGATTGAAGAGTTCCTAGATAACAGAACACAGCGTGTCATTCTCAATGGAGAGAAGTCTTCTGAAGTAAGAGTGGTTTCAGGTGTGCCACAGGGGAGTATCATAGGACCGTTGCTATTCACAATATACATAAATGACCTTGTGGATGACATCGGAAGTTCACTGAGGCTTTTTGCAGGTGATGCTGTGGTGTATCAAGAGGTTGTACCAATGGAAAATTGTACTGAAATGCAGGAGGATCTGCAGCGAATTGACGCATGGTGCAGGGAATGGCAATTCAATCTCAGTGTAGACAAGTGTAATGTGCTACGAATACATAGAAAGATAGATCCCTTATCATTTAGCTACAAAATAGCAGGTCAGCAACTGGAAGCAGTTAATTCCATAAATTATCTGGGAGTACGCATTTGGAGTGATTTAAAATGGAACGATCATATAATGTTGATTGTCGGTAAAGCAGATGCCAGACTGAGATTCATTGGAAGAATCCTAAGGAAATGCAATCCGAAAAGAAAGGAAGTAGGTTACAGTACGCTTGTTCGCCCACTGCTTGAATACTGCTCAACAGTGTGGGATCTGTACCAGATAGGGTTGATAGAAGAGATAGAGAAGATCCAACAGAGAGCAGCGCGCTTCGTTACAGGATCATTTAGTAATTGCGAAAGCATTACGGAGATGATAGATAAACTCCAGTGGAAGACTCTGCAGGAGAGACGCTCAGTAGCTCGGTATGGGCTTTTGTTAAAGTTTCGAGAACATACCTTCACCGAAGAGTCAAGCAGTATATTGCTCCCTCCTACGTATATCTCACGAAGAGACCATGAGGATAAAATGAGAGAGATTAGAGCCCACACAGAGGCATACCGACAATCCTTCTTTCCACGAACAATACGAGACTGGAATAGAAGGGAGAACCCATAGAGGTACTCAGGGTACCCTCCGACACACACCGTCAGGTGTATGGATGTAGATGTAGATGTAGATGTAGATATCCATAAGGTTCAACCTGTGAAAATCAATGATTGCAATACAATCTGACTGGAGTGTTAGCCATGTAATTTGGTATAGCCCTTCATAGGGTGGAGAGAATTGACTTGTTTTTCTCTTTTTGATAGCCAGGTTTTGCAATAAGACTTAGTCAAAATGACAGTAGAGGAGCAGCAGTGCACCTTTGTTATTGCTCTTTATCTGTCTAGCTGTGACTCTGAGGTTACGCTTCTGCACCTGTCACTGGATCATTTTAAGTTGTTGGGGCCAGGCTTTTCCCTTAACACAAATCAACACCCAGAGGCAGTTTATCTAACTCAAATGGATAACTCATTAGTCATATATGTACTCCTTGTAGGATGTGTGGCCCTTTGACTCGGGAATTGTACTGTTGTCAATAGACATGTGTGTGGCAAATATCAATTTCTATCATTATATGTTTTGCTCACATAGTAAGATAACATTTTTAAAAGGTTTTTATGAACTCACTCTACTATGCCAATAGTTTTAGGTTATTAAAAGCTTACATATTTGTTCAAACAAAGCAGACCTAAAACTGGTTCCTTGGCCCATAAAAATGACATCAGGTCTTTCAAAAGATAATACAAAATGTTTGAGAAATGCTTTAGCCACTGTTTCAGCTGGCATGTCAGCAGTTAGTTCTAAAACCAGGTAGCATGTGAAATGGTCATTAATTGACAGAATATACTTGTCTTCCTGTTGAGTATGTGAAAAAGGTCACATAAAGTCTAAAGCTACTATCTCAAAAGGCCTCAAGTGTTTAGACGTGGTTTATGGGATTCATAGCCTGGTTTGTTGCACTCTTTGGGTGCACATAATACATACATGAATATAATTTTCAATGTCACGCTGCTGGGCTTCCCACTACTAATGCATCACAATGTGTACATTAGTGGCAAACTACTCACTTTGACAGGCTTAGATAGTATACTGACTTTGGATAATGATACGGCACTGGAGCACCTTTCATATCACCGGTTGATTCTGAAGGGGCACTTTGCCACACAGGATACCATCTTTGGATATGAATCATTGGCATTCTTTGTCTTGTTCTTGAACCTGGCATTCTGCATCTTGTTCTCCCACCTCCTGCAACTCAACAATCAATACCTCATCTAATTACAACATCTTCCTGCGTATCATATCCACTTTATGACATAAATTTCCAAGCTTATGATGCATGTCATAATCATATTTACTTAGCATAAATGCCCCTTATGTCAGATGATTGCTTGGATCCTTTAAATTCAACTGCAACAGAAGGGCTATATGGTCAGTAACTACTATGAACTTCCTACCCTATAGGTAGTACTTAAAATAGTTCACCCCAAATAAAACTCCTCCGTCATGCTATAGTCAATTTCTATCTTATTGAGCTGGTGAGAGCTGTAACCAATAGCTGTCTTAAAAGACATACCACAGCAAAACTGACTGCATCACAAGACAAGATAAATGGTTTTCAAAGTCAGGATATATTAACAAAGGTGATTTCATGAAGACATCTTTAAGCTGACGCATTGCAGTCTCACATTCTGTGGTAGATATGCAAGATACCCAGTAATCAACAACTTGATCATCATATTGATCACAGTAGCATAATCTCTGACAAAGTGGTGATAATAATTTGCTAATCTGAGGAGTGACTGTCAAATTTTCATGTCTACCATTACCATAAGTCATCAACTTTGTTTCACAGCAGCTGAACTGTTAACATGGTCCAGGTACTGAACCTATGATTTCGCAAAAGAACATTTCTCTAACTTCAAAGTTATTGTGCCCCATGCTTTTCAGTTGTTTGGCATGTTATTTGATTGTTCACAGAAACACAATAATATTGTCCAAATAAACCAAGCGTATAGTTTCAATCCCCTTAACAACAGGTCATAAAACTGTTGACATGTTGATGGTGTGTTCCTCAAATCAAAATGCATCCTAAGAAATTTGTGCAACCATGAAGGCACCATGAATGCTCTTTTGGACATGTTTTGATATGCATTAGGGATCTGATAATTGCCTGATTTCATATCCAAAGTAGTGAAGTACATGGAAATTCCGAGCCTCACTAAAATTTAATCTATTCAAGGTAAGGATGTATATCACATATGGCCACCTTGTTTACTGCATGTTGTCAGCCCATAGGCAAAAGGTTTCCTCACAACTAATACATTTCTTGGGTATAATTACTAAAGGTGAGGCCTAGGGGCTAGAGAATGGCAGAATGATTCCCATGTCTAATTGTTTCTGGACACTCTATTCTATGATCAACTGTAAATGATATGGAATTCAGTAGGGCTTAGGCATTACAGTCTGGCATCCTTGGTCAGACTTTCATGATAGGTCGAATCTGTGGCCAGAAAATATCACTTTTCTTCAGATGGCCACACAAGCTCCTCCACTACCTGATTCTGATAAATTTGACAGTTTTTCTGGAAACAATTTCTAATGGATGGCATGATCGTGTAAATTTCTTTCATTAGTAATGACTTCTGCTTCCTATTCTTTTGAAAATGTACTCCTCCCGTAAGTGATTGTTCATCATAAACTATTTTAGGTGTTGACCTGTGTAGTTCCATGTGGAATTAAAACATCTTTTAATTCAAAGTTATCTAAGAAATTTGGTACACATACTTTCCAATTCACAGTCTCTGCCTTCCAAAGGCATGATTTTCATGCACTTGAAGTCAATCTAGAACTTCATTCTGGGTGAACAGATCAACCAGAAAGATAGGTCCATCAAGCTCTCAAATTTTGGCTGTCACTCAGAAAAACCTCCCTCCATTATTGTGTGGGAATTCCCCTTGATAGGTCAGGGATGCACTACATGAAGAACGCAGCTACTTGGGTAGCTGAGTACTTGAGGAGTGCACTTGAGGGATTCTTACGCTAGGCAGTAGTTTGAGGTGCTCTGATGAACACTCACCAGTTGATATTCAGCAAGGGAAGTCAAACGGCATTTGAAATAAAGACACTTCAACTGTCACAATTTTATCAGTGAACTGTCAAAGTATTCATAATAATGTTCCCAAATTTACTGCCCTACAGCAAAGTTCTCATGCTCAAATTGTTCTTGGGACTGAGGACTGGATGAAAGCTAAAGTGGAAAGTGCTGAGATATATAATGAGTAGTGGAATGTATGTTATCAGAAAGACAGATTAGGGGCCATAGGGCCAGGGGAGGGGGGGGGGGGGCAGGGGAGAAGTGATTATTGCAGTTGACAAAAATATTGTTTCTTTTTAGGTCGAAGTTGAGTGTGACAGTGAAGTCGTCTGGTCATGTATAACAGGTGTAGTAGGAACCAAGTTAATTGTTGGAAGTTTTTACCTGCCACCCAATTGTATTGTGACAGGTCTAGAGGCATTCAAAGAAAGTCTATGGTCAATAGTGCAAATACTCAGATCATGCAGTACTAGTTGGAGGCAAGTTTAACCTGCCAAGCATAGACTGGGGTGTCTATAGATTCATTGTGGGGGGTACAGACAGACAGACATGCTATATACTTTTGAACACATTTTCTGAAAATTGACTTGAGCAGCTAGCTTGGCATCCCACATGAAATGGAAATATCTTAGAACTTATATCTACAAATAGGCTGGACCTTATTGACAAGGCAGTATAGAAACATAACAACCATGATGTCAGTATAGCAACTATGATTATGAAAGTTAATAAATAAGTCAAGAAGGCTAGGAGAGTGTTTCTGCTAGATA
The DNA here is from genome assembly GCF_023864275.1 of Schistocerca cancellata. NCBI lineage: Eukaryota > Metazoa > Arthropoda > Insecta > Orthoptera > Acrididae > Schistocerca > Schistocerca cancellata. The sequence goes on along the minus strand of NC_064629.1, from coordinate 777,132,929 downwards.
GAGAAGATAACCAGTTATTAGTATCCCACTTAGACATTGAGCTGGCATCACTTAGTTCCACTAAGATGGATGAAGAGGAATTATGGGCAAAATATAAGCAGATTGTAAATCAGAGTCTGAAGGTTTATGTAACTAGTAAATGGATGAAGAATGGAAAAGACCCACCATGGTTTAATAACAAAATTTCGTGGATGCTCAGGAAGCAGAGGCTCTTGCACTCTCAGTTCAAAAGGGAACCAACAAATGATGACAAGTGAAGACTAGTAGAGATTCATGCATCCGTGAAAAGATCTGTGAACAAAGCATAAAAGAACTACCACTGTCACAACTTAGCATAAGATCTGGCAGAGAACCTGAGAAAATTCTGGTCTTATGTAAAATCACTAAGCGGGTCTAAGGCTTCCATTCAGTCCCTTGTTGACCAGTCTGGTGTGGCAGTTGAAGATAGCAAAATGAAAGCTGAAGTTTTAAATTTCACATTCAGGAAATCATTCACACAGGAGAATCATACAAACATACCATCATTTGACCATGTGATAGACTCCCATATGGGTGACATAGTAATAAGCATACCTGGCATAGAGAAACATCTGAAAGATTTGAAAGAAAATAAATCACCTTGTCTGCATGAAATCCCAGTTCAATTTACAAAAAGTAATGTACAGCATTGTTCCCTTACCTAGCTTGCATTTATTGTGAGTCTCTCATCCAGCACAAAGTCTCAAGTGACTGAAAAAAAGCACAGGTGACTCCAGTATACCAGAAGGGTAAAAGAAGGGACCTGGAAAATAACAGATCAATATCCCTAACTTCTGTTTCCTGCAGAATCCTTGAGCATATCCTCAGTTTGAATATAATAAACTTTCTTGAGACTGAGAAGCTTATGTCCATGAACCAGCATGGTTTTAGAAAGCATCACTCATGTGAAACTCAGCTTGCCCTTTTCTCACATGATATACTGAGAACTATGGATGAAGGGCAACAGGAGGAATCCATATTTCTATACTTCTGGAAAGCATTTGACATGGTGCCTCACTGCAGACTGTTAACTAAGGTACAAGTATATGAGATAAGTTCACAGATATGTGAGTGGCTTGAAGACTTGTTAAATATCAAAACCCAGTATATTGTCCTCAGTGGCAAGTGCTCATCAGAGACAAGGGAAGTGTGATGCAACTGCTGTTGTTCTCTATTTATATAACTGATTTGGCAGGCAGGGTGGACAGTAATCTGCAGTTGTTCACTGATGATGATGTGGTGTACGATAAAATGTCAAAGTTGAGTGACTGTAGGAAGGTACAAGATGACTTAGACAAAATTTCCAGTTGGTGTGATGAATGGCAGCTAGCCCTAAATGTGGAAAAATGTAATTTAATGCAGATTAGTAGGAAGATCGAAATTGTAATGTTCAGCTACAGTATTACTCGTGTCCTACTTGACACAGTCAAGTCATTTAAATATCTGGGTGTAACACTGCAAAGTGATATGAGGTGGAACGAGCATATGAGAACTGTGGTAGGAAAGGTGAATAGTTGACTTTGGTTCATTGGGAGAATTTTAGGAAATAGAAGTTCACCTGTAAAGGATACTGCATATAGGAAGCTGCTGCAACATATTCTTGAGTACTGCTTGAGTGTTTGGGATCCATACCAGATGAGACTGAAGGAAGACATCAAAGAAATTCAGAGGCTAGCTGCTAGATTTGTTACTGGTAAGTTTGAACAATATGTAAGATGCTTTGGTAACTGAAATGGGAATCCCTGGAGGGAAGGCATTGTTCATTTTCAGAAACACTATTGAGAAAATTTAGAGAACCGGCATTTGTAGCTGACTGCTGAAAGATTCTACTGCCACAAACATACATTGCACATAAGGACCACAAAGATAAGAGAGAGTAATTAGGGCTCATAAGGAGGCATATAGACAGTCATTTTTCCCTTGCTCTATTTGTGAGTGGAACAGGAAAGGAAATGAGAATTAGCGGTATGGGGTACCATCTGCCACGCACCGTACAGTGGCTTACGGAGTATTTATGTAAATGTAGATGTAGATGTACTGCCACATATGGTTTCAGGTGCATTTGCCCTTAATACACAGATATGCAGTTCACTGGAATCTTGGGAAGTGGGACCCTTCATCCATTTGTTCCATTCCTCTCTCATATACACTTTAAATGTTTTATTTATCAAGACATCAAGAGTGTGCAAAATAGCAGCAAGCTCTGTATTTCCCTGTCTCATTTTCCCTTTCACAGAATTTTTCAAATGACTACTAAACTGATCTAGCACAAGAAGAGAACTCTTCTTCAGTAAACACCTTTCCTTCTCTCCTATACTCTGTTAACCCATAGTTTCATATCAGCCTCATCCATCTGACCCTTGTCATGTATGTGAACAACAACAACTGTCTGTATTTCGGAAAGTATTGGCATTGTTTTGCACTTGAAAATGATCACTGGATTAATTTTAATACTCTCAGCACAACATGAAAGCACAACAGTGTAGTGCATTTTTCATGTCCACTTGTTTTTATAGTTACAGTTTTAGCACCTTCCATGGCAACAGTTTTGTTATTTGGAACGTCAGATGTCAGAGGAATTTCATCCATATTTGATATATTTAGTTCCACATTGGTTTCCTTTTGATGATGAATAATACAGTGATGGAAAGCTAATATTTTCTCTTCATAGTCTTGTTGCATTTTCTGGGACATTTTGGTTTTGGTTCACATGCAAAGTTCATGACACTTCATAAACCTGTAGCACCAACCAACTCCACCCTTAAAGTCTATTAAGTTCCATTGTAGTGTTAGCTTACAAGCATGAATTTTAATCATTTTAGCATTAATTCCAATGCCATTTTGACAGTGTCCTTGAATCCATTTTAATATGGCATCTTCTAGTTTTGGTCATGTTGTGTTCAGTCCTGTATTTGCATATTTAGTGTCCTTCATTTTTTCAGGTCTTCTTTCCTAGCCCATCAATTGCAAATGGTTTTTTTCTGTTGCTGGAGGGCCAAAATGTTGCACAGCATCTCTGTTTCAACATTTTGCATGTGCTGTTACTTTCAATTTATAGCCCACGTCATACAAATGACTTTTATTTCTCTACATTATGAAACTAGCTACTATCAAAAATATTGTACTGTTACCAATAACACAAATCACTTTCACTTCAAGTTCACTGTTACTGTAGACTGCAATGATGCATCGCAGGATAGACATTGTTCTGGATTTGTGATGGTGGGACAGGAGGGAGACAGTGCTAGTCTCAACAACTCATATTTGTCACATTTATGTCAGTCAAATCCAATGTTGCCAATTATAGACAGGATTTCCATGGTATTGAATACATGGTCATTTTTAAGACTTGTGGCAATTTTAAGTCAAACACTGGACGTTTGTATATAAATTTTGAGTGTAAGATGCACCTGAATTTTGGAGGCAACTTTCAAAGAAAAAAGTGTGCCTTATAGTCCTTGAAATATGGTAATTTGTTTCCCTTGCAGCCACATGGGGAGAACTAGCTTCCTCCTATAGGAAGGCAAGGCACACAACCTCTTGTAGTGAAGGGTCAATCGATATTATCCTCCTCACCAATCTTGGGGTCAGTCTCCTTAATGAATACATCTACTGCTCTCACTTCTGCCTCCTCAAGTAGGACCTCATTTCATTCTTGATGCAGCCCCAAAACATAAGTACAGCACAAAATTGTGCAGCTCTGACCTGCAAATGTTTCAAAATCTCCTCCCTGCCTGTGCCTAAGGACAGAAATTTTTCCAGTAATAGCTCACATTTCCCTCATCTGAATATTGCTTTGCTAAGCCCTTGGACAATACTTAAAAATGTTTTGCACTTCTTTACTGATTCCACATGGGTACATACATCACCCAATAGCTTTAAACTCACCTCATTAAACCAAATACTATCTGACCAGGAACAAATATGGTCAACATTATGTACATACCATACATCACCCAATAGCTTTAAACTCACCTCATTAAACCAAACACTATCTGACCAGGAACAAATACGGTCACCATTATGTACATACCCCAAAAAGGCGGCCACATTCTTCAAGGGCTTTCCTGTAAAAGAGGCAATGAAAATGACTACTGGAAAACTATTTACTATATTAAACTGTGGGGCAGGAGCAGTGCTAGTCTCAGGAGCAGCCTGTACATTCGATCTTTCTTTAACACAGACAACAGTGTGCCTGTGCCTGCTCTAACCTCTTCTCCAAATCAAAATTCTTCAAGGCAGGTGTGTTCAACTGCACTTGCAAAGTCTTAATGGTATCCTCATTACGACTTGTCTCTACTCTGCATTGCATTCTAACTGTGAGCATGTGTGGGCCTTCTTGTAAATCCTGAATGGGATCCAAAATTGCTATCAATAAATTGCTAATCAGGATAAAAATTTACTGTAAAGGAAATAGTTAGCTCTTGATGCAACATTCCCCACTTGTTAGTCAGTGACTACAATTCTTTACATGGCAACACTTACAGTAGACACGACGAGACACAATGTGCTGCAATGTGACACACGCAATGTGACAGCTGCAAAGGCGCAAGTGGGCAGATGGGGTTGCAGGCATGTAGCACCCTTATGAATGCAGCATGGACCTGATGTTGACAGCTGAATGCAACAGTGACGAGGTTTGATGAGGCCTCCAATGTCAGAGTCAGGACCCCCCATGGCAGTATTGCCAGGTCAGATAGCACATTGCTGGCAACAGATGAGAGTCACCACTGGGCGGCAGCATGAGTGGCATTGTGGCTGAAACAGGCAGCTATGCACTGTTATTAGCATTGGGCAGCAGGCTGGCAGCATGGCACGGAATGATGACCACAGTGAGTGGTAGGCAGTGCACCTGCAGACTTTGCTTGGAATGGACAGTCATTGGAGTGGCTGTGGTGAGGGCACATGGGGCCACAGCAGGGCCACATTCAAATATGTCAGGGAGGCACACCATGTGGCAACACAGGTTAAGTGCATGAGAGCACTTGCTCACAGACTGCTAAAATGCAGTCAGCCTTTGCTTGAAATAGCAGCAGGACACACAGTGTCAGCCCAGTGACAGACAGACACCAACCACAGTTGAACCATGCCCAGGCTTGTTTCATAGCTGAATGAAAGCATAATGCACACCATATTTTTAGTCATGAAAATATGGTCTTTTACAGACTGTAAGATGGGCCATTCTGCTTGTTTGGCACCAGTTTCATACAGGTGCTGGGATGAGTGAGGGACAGAACATCCAATAGAGTAGCTTCATATAAGAATAGGAGAATTAAATAGATACAATATGACCTTGTATTTCAGTACTTTGAATACAATGGGTGTACCTGGGGAGGGCAAACATACCACCAGCAGTTTGGAGGAGCCATTACAACTGAACTGCAGTGGACCAAAGTCTATAAAATGGGAAAGCAAGGAAAGTGCATGCTGTCGAGTCAGCGGCTGAGAACAGGGAGAGAGAACCAAGTCTGGAATCCATGTTCTGCAGCAGCCTCTGGAGGCACATGTAACATCTTTCCAACATTTTATATTGGTTGCTTGCAGATGTCACACTGATAACATATCTGTCAACAGACACTAACCAGTAAAAACCACTCCTGGCCTGCAACACAGACTGTATCTGGTGAGCAAATCTTGGGAACAGCACCATGAATAGGTGACAGTTCGAGAGTGAAAGAAATCGAATTTAACATTCCAAAATCAATTATAAAATGTTCACAAAATTCCTTCAAACAGGTGACAACCTCCACAGCAGTCTGCAACAAAGTGAAGTTTCACATGAAAGAAGAGCACTTGAGCTTTTCAAATGGTATTCCTCTTATACATTCCTCACACTGTCAGCATATGTGTGATCTGCAAGTGTCATGTAACTAGGGCTTCCCGTTGGGTAGACAGTATGCCGGGTACAAGTCTTTCCATTTGACACCACTTTGGTGACTTGTGCATTGATGGGGATGAAATGATGATGATTAAGACAACACAACACCCAGTCCCTGAGCAGAGAAAATCTCCAACCCAACCGGGAATCAAACCCGGGCCCTTAGGATTGGCACTGTTGCGCTGACCACTCACTGACCGGGGGTGGACACAATGTATGGTAACTGAAGAAAACTTCACAAGCTAAGATCACTAAAAAAAGAATTTTATTGGATAACTGGTTTTGATAGAGCTATATTGTCATCATTGGATCTTATGTCCGCTCCCAGTAGCTGAGTGGTCAGGGTGACTGAACGTCATATCTAATGGCCCAGGTTCGATAGCCAGCTGGGTCAGAGATTTTCTCCACTCAGGGACTGGGTGTTGTGTTGTCCTTATCATCATCATTTCATCCCCATTGACTCACAAGTGTCAAAAAAAGAAAAAAAAAAAAAGAAGAAAAAAACCCTACAGCAGAGGCAGGCTTAATTCATTATTTGATTATATCATAATTGCTTCATTAAGTAATAAATAAACACCTGCTCTGCTTATTTAATGCAAAATTGACTGTACTGAAAAACACTCCACAGTTACAGATCCTTATGCTAAGGCAAACTTAACTTTCATTACTGATCAGACAAAATTATCACTTTGCAAAACTATTATTTCACTGTATTCCATCGAATTACTTAAGATTCTAGCCTGAAGGGTGATACACATACAAACATTGCTTATTCTTTCCACATACATTACTCCAGGCAGCTATGTCTGAAGTTGTAATTCCTTAATGTTAAACAAGGCTGTACCATGACACTTCTATGGGTAGATTGTTATCTCCATATACTGATGGCATTGAACACAAGCACTTCTATTATACCACAATTAATATTAAGATATAGTATTCAAGATGAGTTTTACTGCATGTTACCTCTGCTGCTGCACTAAATTACACTAACTTCACACATGAGCTGATTACTTTAGATGATAATTATCCTTCACATATGCTGACACCTTTCATTTTCAGTTTACCTTACCTTCGTGTTTGACATAAATTCTTTAATCATAGTACCGATTTATTTTCTTCCCTCCTCTTATCATTCTATTACTTGTAACTAACACAAAATAATATACAGGGTGATTCAAAAAGAATACCACAACTTTAGGAATTTAAAACTCTGCAACGACAAAAGGCAGAGCTAAGCACTATCTGTCGGCGAATTAAGGGAGCTATAAAGTTTCATTTAGTTGTACATTTGTTCGCTTGAGGCGCTGTTGACTAGGCGTCAGCGTCAGTTGATGCTAAGATGGCGACCGCTCAACAGAAAGCTTTTTGTGTTATTGAGTACGGCAGAAGTGAATCGACGACAGTTGTTCAGCGTGCATTTTGAACGAAGTATGGTGTTAAACCTCCTGATAGGTGGCGTATTAAATGTTGGTATAAACAGTTTACAGAGAATGGGTGTTTGTGCAAAGGGAAAAGTTCTAGACGGCTGAGAGCGAGTGATGAAAACGTAGCACGCATCCAGCAAGCATTTGTTCGCAGCCCAGGAAAATCGACTCGCAGAGCTAGCAGAGAGCTGCAAATTCCACAATCAACTGTATGGAGAGTCCTACGAAAAAGGTTAGTTATGAAACCTGAACGTCAACTACCCAAGGCTATGGATGGGCCACCAGACAGCCCGTGACAGAGCACTTCATCACTGACCTCCAAGAAGCCCTGATCTTACCCCCTGCAATTTTTTCTTATGGGGTTATGTTAAGGATATGGTGTTTCGGCCACCTCTCCCAGCCACCATTGATGATTTGAAACGAGAAATAACAGCAGCTATCCAAACTGTTATGCCCGATATGCTACAGAGAGTGTGGAACGAGTTGGAGTATCGGGTTGATATTGCTCGAGTGTCTGGAGGGGGCCATATTGAACATCTCTGAACTTGTTTTTGAGTGAAAAAAACCTTTTTAAATACTCTTTGTAATGATGTATAACAGAAGGTTATATTATGTTTCTTTCATTAAATACACATTTTTAAAGTTGTGGTATTCTTTTTGAATCACCCTGTATATAAATAACACTGGAGAAACCTTTTGTAAAATATTCTAATACTAACATATCTTTCTGTACAAAATCATATGAAAGTAGAAGAGAGCTTAATTCTTATTGGCTTACAAAAAGCATATAGGATAGGAGAAGAGTTTGACTGCCTCAGGAAACATGAAAAATGAGACAGACAGCAGGGATAAGCATTATCACCACATAATGAATCCAACACAGAATGTTGAACCCCCCTACTTGCTATTACACAAGAAATTATTCCCAAATATTACATCAATGCTAAGATTTTGAATTACGAAGAAATTGCATTCCAACAGCTGTCCTGCTAATTCCACAGTTAATAATTTTGAGTTTAACCCTGTTTTCAGCACAAAATTTCCTGGCAGCTATGACTTGATCTTTACACTGTTTTTCAGAAGCCTCCACCTTCCTACTATAGTCATCACAAAGCTTTCTTCTCTCTTCTACACATTTACTACTCACCAATGTTAATTTCCCATTAGTGTTATGTGCTACAGTCTTTATTTTTTCATCACAATCTTTAGCTAAAGCCTCAACGATCTTATTTAATTCTGAAAGATTAGAGCTGACTACCTAAACCTCCTCTTTAATTTCTTTCTTCAGTTCATCCTTTAAGCTAACCATGTCAGTTAATTGCTATTAGTTTTGTTTTCCATCCTGCTAATGTCTTTCCTCATACTACTAATGTCTTCTTTCATACTACTAATGTTATTTTCCATCCTATTCATGTCTTCATTTATACTCATATTACTCAAACAGCTCAAACTACTCATATTTTGCATTAACATTGCTCCAAAAGTTTCGCCTGCCATAAACTTTTGTCCTTGCTGACTTTCGCTACTAGGTTCCTCCGCCTTAACCTTAATGATCTCATGTACTTCAGTATTGTTTTTACCCATTCCGCTCACCTCGCCATACACTGTAGATGATGCTTTTATCATTTCATCTACAAAAGGACTTTCGCCAGATCATTCAAACTTACATTCATGTTTGATCTATAACTAATAGTATTTACAGAACCAGTCTGCTGTTGTTCCTTGTCTCCCATCTCACAGTCTTGTTCCTTAAGGTCACTCATTATGTATCAGTTAATACAAAACAGCTTTTACAATGAATTACCTTGTTTTTAATCACTTGTCTGCAGATGCACTGCTGTGGTTCTTTTAGTTGTCATCTGGATCTGCACAGCGGCGGCAAGTTGTAATTATCTTGGTAAGATGTCTTGTTTATCTCTGGTCAGTTGTGTCCACCTGCATGCTGATTGGCTGCTCCTGTACTCAATGGCTGCTTCCATAGAACTGACTCACTAGTTGGCTGCTGTCATACTGTGACCATGGAACTCCAGTGCTGATTGGCTGTAGCATCTGTTCACTGTAAACCGCTGCTGATTTCACTTTTCAAATTTCGTGAGTCCTTGTTTTATTGTGGCTACATTCAATATTCCTCACTCATGGCACCACTTGTAGCAGATCTGCCTGCTTTATTTTCTTTGTTTGTTGTCCGCGGTGTCGATGTACTGTGTTGCTACCCTGGCTGAAAGATGGGTTGTGGATTCAGACACTGATGACTGTAAATAATGTAGCCAACAGGTGCACATTTGTGATTCACAGTACTTTAATTTCACTTTTCACAACCCCCTAATAATACACAGTTATATGGCCAATGCACTATTGTTTAACTTTCAATAAGCCTCATTATTAGTTTGCAGGCAAAACTCCACATACTGCAACAATAGTTTCCTGTTGAACAACTACGAGCAGTAAAACCTAACCACAAATTTCACAGTTCTTAAAGAATAATCAGGTACATATGGAGCAGAGCAGACATTGTCATTGTTTTTACACACAGCTTAATTGTTTAACTCTTATTCCACAGTTAAGTTGAAGCATTGTTGTAGTTTTAATCAACACAGGCTTCTCGTCTGAAACCCAGCCACAAACTGACTGTCTCGTGACCAAAAACTGAGCCCTTATATATCCTCACAATAATAGATACTGAACTTACACATTGTTTAAAGTTAAATTTACAGAAATTACAACTAAAACTTACTTCAAACAATTAACTGAATGCATCTAAAAATTGGTTCTTTTTAACAGTTTCTTCTACTACTAGGGTTAAGCCGAATTACTTGTTTAAAACATGAAATTAACAAATATCATTATGCAAACAATACTTTTGACAAAACTGTTAATTACTTTGGAATTAATTAAGTGCTGGCTTTGCTAACATGTTACTGACTAGAGCCAAATAGATACTTTAAGAATAATAGCATTTTGTCTTTCAAATGTTTACAATTATTACAGAATTTATATTTGTTTATACATCAACAATAGAATTTATGTTATGAAACGATTACTGATTTCATCCTATAACAAAAGATACTAACTAGGAATAGTTGAAATAAATTAGAAAATCAATTACATACCTAAAACTAAGCACAACATTAGATCTGGTGTTAAATTCTTTAAAACTGAAAGTCAACATTTCTCTATTATGAAAATACAGATTATACTCACGTATGTTAATGGTAATTAGTTCAAAAATAAAAATAGAAAAGAATATAAAAAGGCAGATGACAAAACAAAAATGGAAGTAAAAATATCCCAGCTTTCTTTGTCACAACCTCTCTCCAGGTTGCTGCCATACTCACCAACAATGGTTACCATGATTCATTGCTGAACACAGTTCAATGCCATTCATCAGCAGTCCATGCTTCCTGGTACTTGTGTCGCTCCAAATGCAGCTGTTGTGTTATGGTGTTAATGGTAGCCTATGTGTGGGACAGTAATTCACTAGTCCATCTGAGCTTAGTCTCCAACCAGTGGTGCAGAATGACACAGAATGTTGCATGGAGTTCACTACTTGTTTTTGGATGACAGGCACAAATGTGAAGGGGTTATGATGATCTTGGTGCACAATCTGGTCATTCTTCCTTGCAATGTTTACATACGGTCAAACAGAGCCTTGACGATACGTACGTTTGCTTTCACATTCCCATGCAGTCCAGTACTGGGCCATTGTCACATCTGAATGCCCCACAAATATAAATTTTGCATGATTTGACCATTTGGCCAAATGGAAAGCCACAATGGGGCACCGTTCAAAGTTTATCAGGTATTGATAACACTATCACACACAAGTATGCACCACTTCCATGTCATTCCCAGTGATCTCACATCACCCTCACTTTTCATGCCTTTTATATAGCAAAACAGGCTTGGTAACAATACTAAACACGAACAACAGTAATCAGATGGCAGTTCCATGTAATGGAAATGTCAGTTTTAGCTGAATTGTGTGTTATAAACTCTAGAAACTGCGTCTTGAGCTGACTTAAGATTCTGCACATTTTGAATTTATGTACTGAAGTTTGGTGGCAGGAGAAACAAGACTTCTGGTCAGATGAATACAGAATTAAAAGTATAAAAATCAAACAGTGATAATGCAGGAGTAGATTTAATAATGAATAAGAAAATAGGAACATGGGTAAGCTACTATGAACAGCATACTGATTGCATTATCATAGCCAAGATAGACACAAGCCCACAACCAACTCAGTAGTACCCGCAGCTAGCCCCGCAGATGAGTAAGGGATTGTATGATGATATAAAAGAAATTATTCAGATAGTTAAGAGAGGTGAAAATTTAATTATGGTGGGGGACTGGAATTTGATAATAGTAAAAGGAGGAGAAGGAAAAATGGCAGGTGAATATGGATTGGATGAAAGAAATGAAAGAGGAAGCTGTCTGGTAAAATTTTGCACAAGAAAGAAGGTTGTGTATATAGAACAGTTCTGGAGACACCAGAAGGTATCATATTGGTTATATTATGGTAAGGCACCAATTCAGGACCAGATTTTAAATTGTAAGACATTTCCAGAGGTAGATGTGGACTATGATCACAATTTGTCGGTTATGAACTTTAAATTAAAACTGAAGAAATTGCAAAAAGGTAGGAAATTAAGGAGATGGGGCGTGGATAAGTTGAAATAAGCAGAGGTTGTTGAGAGTTTCAGAGGGAGCATTAGAAAATGATTGACTAGAACAGGGGAAAGGAATATGGTAGAAGATGAATGAGTAGCTTTGAGAGATGAAATAGTTAAGACAGCAGAAGAGTGAACAGATAAAAAGACAAGGCCCAATAAAAATCTTTGGTTAACATAGGAGATATTGAATTTAATTGATGAAAGGACAACACATAAAAATGCAGCCAATGAAGCAGGCAAAAGGGAATATGGAACATCTAAAAAAGTGACTGACAGGAAGTGCAAAATGGCTAAGCAGGAATGGCGAGAGGACAAATGTAAGGATGTAGCAGCTTATGTAGCTAGGGACAGATACCACCTATAGTTAAATTTAAGAGCCATGTGGAGAAAATGACCATCAAAATCTCAGATGGAAAACTGGTACTAAGCAAAGGAGGGAAAGCTAAAGCCATGTGGAGAAAATGACCATCAAAATCTCAGATGGAAAACCGGTACTAAGCAAAGGAGGGAAAGCTGAAAGGTGGGAGGAGTATATCAAGGGTCTATTCAAATGAGATGAAAGAGGTAATATTACAGAAAGGGAAGAGGATGTAGATGAAGATGTGATGGGAAATATGATACTGTGAGAAGAATTTAGTAGTATTTAGTAGTATTATGGGTAACTCTAAAATATTTCTCTTTGCTGACGACACTAGCTTGGTAGTAAAGGATGTTGTGTGCAACACTGGCTTGGTTTCAAATAGTGTAGTTCATGACATAAGTTCACAGCTTGTAGAAAATAAACAAACACTAAATCACAGTATGAATCAGTTTTTTCAGTTTTTAACACACAATTCAACAAAATCTGACATTTTAATTTCACAGAATGGGCATATGATTAGTGAAACTGAACAGTTCAAATTTCTAGGTGTTCAGATAGATAGTAAACTGTCATGGAAAGGCCACACTCAGGATCTTGTTCAAAGACTTAACACTGCCAGTTTTACTATTCGAATGGTATCTGAAGTAAGTTATCGGTAGCACACTGCATCTTGTACATGGTCACCATGGCACCTGAGGTCACAGCACCAAGCTATGACACCTGAAGATGGGCGTATAAGAGCCCAAAACTGGTCATGTGATAATAAATGAACCTTACAACTGTAGCGGTATTTTCAGCTGCTGGTATAATGCTCAGTTGCAGATGTTCCTCCGACGTGATTGTTTGATGTATGAGACAGACAAAATACCAATAAGACTTCAAGAAAAATGTAATAATTCCAGTTCCTAACAGAGCAGATGCTGATAGTGTGAATATAACTGACCTATCAGTTTAATACGTCATGATTGCAAAATACTAGCAAGAATTCTTTACAGAAGAATAAAAAAACTGGTAGATGCTGACCTTTGGGATGATCGGTCGGATTCTAGAGCAATGTAGAAACATGTGAGGTATACTGACCCTAAGACTTCTTGTAGAAGATGGAGCAAAGAAAGGCAAACCTATGTTTATAGCATTTATACAATTAGATGAACATTTTGACACTGTTGACTAGAATACTTTTCTTGAAATTATGAAGGTGTCATGGGTAAAATACAAGGATCAAAAGGCTAATTACAACTTGTATAGAAACCAGATGGCAGGTACAAGAGTTGAGGACTAAGAAAGGGAAACAGTGGTTGACAAGAGAGTGAGACAGGGTTGCAGCCTGTCACCAATATTATTCAAACTATATGTTGCACAAACAGTAAAGGAACAAAATAAAAATTTGGAATAAGAATTGAAGTTGAGGGAGAAGAAATGAAAACTTTGAGGTTTGCCAATGACACTGTAATTCTCTCAGGAACAGCAAAGGTCTTGGAAGAGCAGTTGAATGGAATGGACATCATCTTGAATGGGGGCTATAAGATTAAATCAACAAAATCAAAACAAGGTTAATGGAATGTAGTAGCATTAAATCAGGTGGTGCTCAGGTAATTAGATTAGGAAATGAGACACCAAAGGTAGCAGCAAAATAAGTGATGATGGCCAAGGTAGAGAGGATATAAAATGTACACTGGCAATGGCAGCAAAAGTGTCTCTGAAGAAGAGTAATTTGTTGCTTTGGAATATAAATTTAAAGTCCAGGTAGGAATCTCATCAATATACAAAAAGATGGGTTGCTACTTACTGTAAAGATGGCATGTTAATTTGCAGACAGGCGCAATGAAAAGGCACTTACATAAAACTTTCAGCCACAGCTTTCATCAGAGAAAGAGGAACACACACCATTCATTAATACAAGCAAGCACAACTCCTGCACACATGACCACCAACTCTGGCAGCTCAGGCCAGAGTCAACACATTATCTTTAAATTTCTGATCACTTTTAAGTTGTTTAACACATTTTGTTTCTATGACAACTGTGCAGAGAGAACACAACCTACCATTTGTCATTGATCTGTGAAGGCAATTTTTAATTCTTTTAAGGGTGCTCATATTTATTTTAGAAGAAGCTGTAGTGACAGGGGATATAAGGATCAATTTCTACAGTCTGGAACCGCGCGACTGCTACGGTCGCGGGTGTGAATCCTGCCTCGGGCATGGATGTGTGTGATGTCCTTAGGTTAGTTAGGTTTAAGTAGTTCTAAGTTCTAGGGACTGATGACCTCAGAAGTTGAGTCCCATAGTGCTCAGAGCCATTTGAACCATTAAGGATCAATTTGATAAACTTTGTTACTTTTTTGTAAATATTTTGAAAATCATTGTCCACAATGATATTAAGAAAGTCTGTGGGTGGTAAATATTTATTTTTGTCAATGTAAATATTTCCTAACTCATTTTCTAGTCATTCTTTCTTGAACAATGGGTAAGTTGTGAGAAGTCCATTCCGTTTCATTGTTGGGAAATTTGGTTTATAATGTCCAAATTGATTGTTTTCAAGCAGCTCTATAAGCTGAATATTCCAAAGATATCTAAAACTCATTTCCATTTGCACTATCATGTTATCTAAGCTCTCATAAGATAACATTTTAAGTTTGGGAAGTCATGCACACTAACACTTATTTCACTAAGAAATTTCTGGTTACAGCTTTCAGTACATGAGGTCAATTTTTTCTGATCTCATATCCTTTAACAAATTGATAGTCTTCTTGATTTCAGCATCACACATACTAATACCATATGCAGTTTTGTGCTGAAGAAGTGCCTAGAGCTGATCAGCATATAAAAATATTTCTTTGTAAAGGCAAAGTAGGAAAGGGATTTGAGTTTTGTTAAGAATACTAAGCAAGTCAGAAGCACTGTTGAATGACTCTGTATCTCAGTTTTCATCATTTGTGGCAATATTTTGGGAAATATCTTTAAAATCAGGGTATTTAATATACAATATTGTCTGAAATTCCAGAGTGTAGTACACATTTTAGGCAATCTGAAGTTTTATTTTTTAAGAATTGCATTCTCTTTGAGGATTTGCCAAAAAAAAGTGAGTGGACTGCTACAAGATTTTAAATGAAAAACTTAACTGCTTTGATATTTTTGGAACAATGTAACAGCACTAGATTAAGTTTACAAGCATAACAATGCAAAAATATAGCCGACGGACATTTTTGTTTAATATCATTTTGAATGTCTCCACGTTTTACAATCACATTATGTTTTATAGCTAGAAGTTTGGCTCCTTCAGAAATTGAATGTTCAATTTGTTCATGACCTAACTACTGAAAACTCACTTGAGTCTGAAGATGCCTTCTTGAATTCTGATGTTTCTCCACTCTTCTGACAATTTTTTATTTACTCTGAAAGAAGCTGATCATCCTTTTTCAGTCCCAGACCCACCAAACAAAATACATACACAACAAATGATTTAGTTGTTACAGAGCAACCTGTAAGCCAAGGATACTTTTTATACCTGAGAAATTGAAATTTTCTGTTTTGTTTCCCATCAACTATTTTAATGTTTAAGTGTGGTGTGCTTTGCTTATCTTTATAAGCACATTTTGTTTTGTAAGTCCAGCTTCAAATTGGTCTGTCATCTAATTCATGAACTAAAGACACAAGTTTTCCCTCAGCACAAGCCATAATATAATCAGTTAATCACATGCACTCACAAATTATATTAGCAAAACAAGTTTTGTTACACCAGGACTGAATAGCATATGAAATAACACAATTTCACAGATGAGACAAGCCTCAATGTCACACTCATACAACACTTGTCACTGTCTGCTGCCCTGTCAGCTGCTGTGTGGAAACTAGAAACCTGCAGTGAACTGTTAAAGTGGATTGCATGCATAGCACAGTGACCACTCAGATCATGGGTGGAGTGAAGAAACTGTAGTAACATGCAACATTACACTGTTTTCAATGCATTGTTATATTCTAATTGTAAGCCTTCTTCAAATTTTTGGGTAGGCTAAGCCTCAATAGCCTCTGAAGAGCTTGCCACTAACAGTAGGACCATTACTATGATGTAACTGCTGAATTTCTTGGAGATTGTCAGTATGTAATCTATCAAAGTTAGAATGTTACAAAATTTATTAAATAAGTACAGATGTTTTTATTTAAGAATGGTGTGCTGCATGGTTCTCACTTTATTAAGAAACTGTTGACAATTATACTCTTACAAATTACTAGACACTTCTAGAATGAAATCTTCACTCTGCGACAAAGTGCGAGCTGATATGAAACTTCTTGGTAGATTTAAACTGTGTGCCAGACTGAGACTTGAAGTCAGGAACTTTATTTTTGATGGGCAAGTGCTCTACAAATTGAGCTATCCAAGCACAGCTCAGGACCCATCCTCACAGCTTTACTTCAACCAGTAACTCACCTCCTACCTTCCAAACTTCAAGGAAACCCATCTGCAAAATTTGCAGGACTAGCATTCCTGGAAAAAAGGATATTGCAGAGACGTGGCTCAGCAACCACCAGGGGTATGTTTCCAAAATGAAATTTTTTCTCTGCAGTGGAGTATGTTCTGATATGGAACTTTCTGGCAGGTTAAAACTTTGTGCTGGACTGAGACTCGAACTCAGGAGCTTTGCCGAAATGTAGGTTTGCCTTTCCTTAAGCTATCTTCTATGAGAAGTCATAGGGTCAGTATTGCCTTGTGTGTTCCCACATTTTTCCAGAATCCAAACTGATCTCATTGGCTTCTATCAGTTTTTATGTTCTTCTGTATAAAATTCATGTTAGTATTTTGCAACCATGACCTAAAACTGATAGTTCAGTAATTTTCACATCTGTCAGTACTTGCTTTCTTTGGATTTGGAATTGCCAGAATTCAAGAATATAATAATTCCAATTCCAGTTCTGCTGTCCAGAGTTGATAGTAAATAGAAAAGGAAAAATGTATATGGATAATCGAAAAGGGTTATAAATGGTGGTGTGAAGTTGATGTTGCCTCACAGTCATGACAAATCCAACATGTTTTGTCACATGCTGTGAGCAGAGAGAGAGATTCATAGTCACAGTATAATGCCACAGTGAAAGAAATACCCAGTCACATACCCAAAAAGGTCGTCATATTTCAGTGCAAAATGTGTGTTATAGTACGGGTAACAAACTCAGTAACTTGCATTTTTATTTTAAACCTATAATTTATGAATAAGATCTGCAAACTGCTTTGCTGAAAACAAGATATTACTTATGCTATGTAATATTTCATCATTATAATACAGATAGTAGGTAAAACTTCCAAAATCTTTGTAATTTTTTCTTCCCAGAATTTGAGAAAAAGGTTATCAAAGCTACAGCTGAGGTTCAGAGCAGTCTAGACTGTCCTGTTAGCTTTCATCCTGGCCGTCATCCAGAAGCGCCATTTGAAATAATGCGACTGTTTGCAGAAGCTGGTGGTAAAGCTGGAAAAACAATAATGTCACACTTGGACAGTAAGTAAAATTTAAAATGAAATCCACTTTATTTTGTTTCAGCATTTACAGTGTGTGAGAAATGAGCACATATCTGTGATAAAATAATGCTTGTGGTTCAGAGAAAAACATTAAACATGTGTTTCAGTTATTTGTACAATATGTCAGTCAGGATTTCAATAATATTATTTATGCTAAAACTTATATGTACCAAAATTTACATTTCTGATAAGGGTAATTTTTATTTCACCATATAAGGAAGACTATTCATATTATTTTCAAAGGCTTCTGTGTCACCACAAAAGCAGTAATTAATACAATTTTTGTGGCACATATGTGAGAGGGTGATGTGTAGGAGATAAAAGGATCTTCCTACACTCTTTTGTGAAAAAGGTGCTCTTGATATTTTGTAAACTAATGTCTGTGAGATATTCAAAGTTTTCTCCAAGTGTGTTCCAATTCAGATTTTTCAACACCTTTGTAGCATTCGCACATGACCCAAACGAATGTGTTATGACCATTCCTTATCTTTATATAAATGGACCATGAAGTCATATTATGCTACCAATGAAGTAAAGACTGTCACTTGCTTTAGCCATAAGCTAACTTATGTGATCACTCCATTATATACTGAAGAGCCAAAGAAACTGGTACACCTGCCTAATATCGTGTAGGGCCCCCGTGAGCACACAGAAGTGCTGCAGCACGATGTGGCATGGACTTGATTAGTGTCTAAAATAGTGCTGGAGGGAACTGACACCGTGAATCATGCAGGGCTGTCCATAAATTCGTAATGGTATGAGGGGATGGAGGTCTCTTCTTAACAGCACGTTGCAAGACATCCCAGATATGCTCAATAATGTTCATGTCCTGGGTGTTTGGTGGCCAGCAGAAGTGTTTAAACTCATAAGAGTGTTCCTGGAGCCGCTCTGTAGCAATTCTGAACATGTGGGTCGTCACATTGTCCTGCTGGAATTGCCCAAGTCTGTCGGAATGCACAATGGGCATGAATGGATTGAGGTGATCAGACAGGATGCTTATGTATATGTCAACTATCAGAGCTGTATCTAAATTTATCAGGGATCCCATATCACTCCAATGACACATGCCCCACATCATTACAGAGCCTCCACCAGCTTGAACAGTTCCCTGCTGACATGCAGGGTTCATGGATTCCTGAAGTTTTCTCCATACCCATACACGTCCCTCTACTTGATACAATTTGAAACAAGACTTGTCTGACCAGGCAACATGTTGCCAGTCATCAATAGTCCAATGTCATGTTTATGGGCCCAGGTGAGGGCACACAAGTGGCCTTTGGCTTCAAAGGTCCATATCAATGATGTTTCATTGAATGGTTTGCATGCTGACACTTGTTGATGGCCCAGCATTGAAATCTGCAGCAATTTGTGGAAGGGTTACACTTCTGTCACATTAAATTATTCTCTTCTGTCTTTATTGGTGCCATTCTTGTGGGATTTTTTTCCAGCTTGTAACCTCCCCCTTACTAATCGACCTATCTTGTTTGCGATATAAAATATGACCGTGGATCGCGTGTATGCCTAATGGAATTTTTATAATATGATAAGGCTATCTTTCCCAAAGAAGTAATACTGATAAGTAGGGGGAAAGTGTACAACCGATCTTTCTGATAGAAAAGTCTACTAAAAATAAAAAAGTAATTAATCCGAACAGGGCTATAATTTGGAAAAAATGAAAGTTATTTTGTGCATTCACTCACGAACAACAGTGGCCAGAAAAGGGGTACCACTGATCATGAATCCAAAAGTTACACTAATGAACGAAAAGGAAATAATTATGGTCGCCAGCCCACTAGGGCTATTTACATCCTAAATCCTGTACAAGATGATGGGAAAGAAAAACATTTATTATTAAACACTGACATGGTAACTGAAGGTTCTCACATTTTTTGACACTAATTTTAAGTGAGTATGTAACAATAAAGAAAACTAAGAAGTCACTTTTATGTTAAGTTTGTCATTAAATTTTGAAAAAGGCAATCAAGTAAGGATTTGAAAATATCCACTTAAACTGTATGTTAGTATTGAACTTTGTAATGTGAACAATGACTTTCAGAGACCTCAACATAACGTCATCAAAGAAATTTAGAGAAAGGCAAGCACTTTTTACTTTGCAGTTACTTAATTTTCAAATTGGATTTCATATTATTGTCTGAACAACTGAGCCATTTTTACTGACTTGAACAGAATTAAATACTAGAATACATACCAAACCAAACAGCCATGTGCTACAAGCTACATGTAAAATAAATAAAACTTCCGCACTCTTAATTTGTGCATTTTCTTTAGATTTGGATTTTTTCCAGTGATAGATTCTCAAACTTCGGTTAGCATATAAGGAAAAAAGGGAACAAGGACCCTGCTTGGTAACAATGTCTGGGAGCAATGAGGACACAATCACCCTGAATTTAACTGATTATTATTTAAATAAAGTTCATTAATCAAATCACATTCAGTTGTGCTGCTGGGTTAGCCGTTAATACTTTCTACCAATGAACAGTCTTACTTCAGTGCTGTGCGTGCGACGAAACTCGGAGCTGACGATGAATCTGTGTTGCTGGAACTGCTGCTGTTGTTGAAGATGGTAGCATCTTGTGGGGCCATGGCTAATTACAGGTACGGGCAATTGTAATTAATACAGCCTCTTCCGCCTGTCCACTGTCCTTCCTCCTGCTACTAGTCATCTGGCCAGCATGCATACATGATGCTGCTGAAATGGTACTCTCTACTGTGAGAGCGTTAACACCATACTTCCACACACTACAAGCACTGGAACCCATCTCTCGCTCTCTCCACATGCTTTGCACAACAACCCCCTACCCAAAGATTTTACAACTCACAAGCACTGCTATTATTGTTGCTAGTCGATGCAAATAACAATTCCTTTGGCTTTTTCCCAGAGCTTATAAGTTTCACAGTAAAACACAGATAAATACAATAAAACATCAACAGACTTCTACCTAAATGTACACATATAATGAAGCAATGTTCTTACTTATTAAAAAGAAAGCATTTAAATTACAAATATTTACATACAATTAAAAAAAAAAGTTATTTATCGGTAGCAGGTGCCATGCAGCCTGCATTTTCAGTGTTACAGGCTGCAGCAATGTCAGAGATTTGATGTTTTACCACTTTCCTGATATTCATGGTACACTCGTGAAATGGTCGTACAGAAAATCCCCACTTCATCATTACCTCAGAGATGCTGTGTCCCATCACTTGCGGACCAACTATAACATCACGTTCACACTCACTTAAATCTTGATAACTTGCCATTGTAGCAGCAGTAACTGATCCAAGAACTGTGCCAGACACTTGTCTTATATAGGCACTGTCAACCGCAGTGCTGTATTCTACCTGTTTACATATAACTGTATTTGAATATGCAAGCCTATACTAGTTTCTTTGGTGCTTCAGTGTATAAAACTGGTGACACAATCTTTGTGCATGAAAACCCTTCTGAAATGCTTTCAGCTGTAGACTGTGATATCTCAACAAGCTGCTTTGAACCAAATGGGAAGAAAAAGGACATCAGAAACAAAGAACAACAGAGTCACTTTCAACCACAGGAAAAAAACAATTCAACCCTGAGTGTAGTCACTGACAGTGAATCAAAATCAAGTGTTCCTCAAGATGGGTTATTGGCTAATATGGAAAAAAGACAAACCAAACAGTGCCACCATGCAACATCCAAGTACCAGCAGACCTAAAAACAGTTATCATCAACCAGCAAAAATGTGTAAAGTAAACCTGTTTATAGATCGTCAAGGATGGAACATAGCAGTCGAATTTCGGTCTAGGAGCAGTCACAAAATAACTAGCATAGTGAAACCAGGTGCAAAATTTCAGGCAGTGACTTCCATGAACCATGACATAAAAGCAGCAACAACAAATAACAACTTTTTCATGTTCTTAGCAGGAACAAATGACATAGAAAAAAATGAAATGAAAGACCCAGTGATCTCACTTAAAAGAAGTCTAAATGAGCTGAGAAGCTCAAACGTGATTGTCTTCTCTGTTTCACACTGACATGACTTGCCAATCTGGTCATGTGTAAATAAAGAAGTGCAAAGTGCCAATAAACAGATCCTAAATATATGCATGAGATTAAAAAATGTAACATTTGTGGACATAAGCTGCATAGGAAGAAGATTCCATACATCCTGTTGCTTAAATCTCAACAGACCAGGGAAGGACATAGTTATAAAATGGATCCAAGAAGTAGTGAACAGCAAATTTAAAGTGCAGTGTTGTGCTTCAGAGGCCATCCCTCTCAAGGACAAAAATAATGAATACCTGGGAAAATCAACCATGAAATGCCAGATCAGTAAAACAATACATCGGCTGGACAAGAGCAATGTTTTTTTAAGACAATAAAACCTTCCACCAGCACAACACCAGATGCAAGTGTATGTTTCATATGTGCCTCAAACAGATGTCAGTCCACACAAGAATAATTTATTACATTTGCATTATAATGTACAGGGTTTAGGGGAAAAAATATGCTTTTGATTGTTTATCACAGGACTACCTCATCATGTAGTAACAGTTACAGAACACCAGAAAACAGTGAATACCATTCACTATTGGAAATTGGAAGACTACAACCAAGCTATGTGCTACTGCAGAACACACAAAAAGTGGTCGTGTTGCCATCTACTCAAGAAAATGTAAGTTCATAACCACCATGGAAATAGTGCTATGGGGGAACAATTTCTGTGTTGACAAAGATTTCGAAATTGCAGACCTTAAAATCACATTTTGCACTGTTCCTTTCTATGTCATAGGTGTATATAGATTCCCCTGTGGAAACTTTGGTGATTTCCTGAAATCACTTGATGGAGTTATAAGTACATTAATGTCAGGTTGTAGTATTGTAAATTTTGTCCAGATTGTATCCTGCCCTATGGAGCTAAAGATCTTCTTGGACTAGTACCCACCAGAATAGCTAACACACACAGTAGATCAATTGATCATGTTATCACAAATTATGATCACATCAACTCAATGGACATAATAAATGGTCACCTCTCAGATCATTTAGGCCAAACACTAGTGTTAAAATGTAATAGCAAATTCAAACCAAGAAAAATGTACAAATACAGGCGAATATTGTCTGCAAACAACATTCCTACACTAAGACATAGTTTAAGTCAGCAATCATGGGAATCAGTTATGACTACCATTGGGTTTAACAATAAATGGAACATGTTCACAAAAATTATGACTGAGCACTTAAATAGAGCCATGCCATTAGATTTTAAAGCAAAAGATCTGAAAGAAAAATGAAAAACATGTATAGCTTACACTGATTGACTAACTCAGAGCTACATAAAAAACTCTACAAGCTGTACAAATATAAGTACCGCAAATAAGTCAGGAGATTAAAAACAGAAAGAATGAACCAACAGATACGAGGTTCAGACAATGTTTCAAAGACTTACTGGTCAATTGTAAATAAAATCAGAAACATTGAAACACAAACTAAGATTAATAATGTACAATTAACTATGAATAATTAAGATATCTCTGATCCTGTTCTAGTCAGAAATATTTTTAATAATTACTTCATAGATACTGTCAAAACTCATGTGTCTATGAAACAGGATATACAGCTCTCATTTGAGCCCTGTAACAAACAGAACTGCTGTACACTACCCACAGTAAGCACATATGACATTCTGCAGCCTATTGATGACCTCAGAAACAAAAAATCTGCAGGATTAGATGAAATTTCTCCATATCTATTGAAGAAATGCAAACACGAACTAATGAAGCCACTAGTTCATCTAATAAACTGTGTTCTTGAAGATGGTTTTTTCCCTGACAAGTTGAAACTGTCTGTAGTTAAACCAATACACAAAGAGTGGGAAATAAAGCATGTACACAACTACAGATCCATTGCCCTAATCTCAACTTTCAGCAAAATGATAGAGAAAATAATATTCAAAAAAATCTTAGAAGATTACAACAATGCTGACAAATTAAATGATTTCCAGCATGGTTTCAGATGAGATCAAAGTACCACGTCAGCAGCAGTGCAATTTGTCCATCATGTACTTGAAAAAATAAATGAAAAATCCCAAGCAGCAGGAGTATTCCTGGACCTCTCAAGTTCTTTTGATAGAGTACATCATGATGTGCTCTTATCAAAAATTGCGAAGAGTGATGTCACTGGAAAACTCACTCAGTTGCTAGAAATATATTTAAAGGGTAGTCAGCAGTGCACAGAGATTATGTACTTTAATGGAGAAATACTGGAGAGGAGGAGGTCAAGTATAAGAAATATAAATTTTGTTGTTCCTCAGGGCTCTATTTTAGGTCTAGTCCTATTTATATACTATGTAAATGATTTCCCAAGTTCTCTTGACAATAAGCAATTGATTACTATTTATGCAGATGATAACTTTATGGTAAAGACAAGAGTCCACTTTGAAAGAGAGAATCTAAAAGTAACTACTCCAATTTTTCCATTATGAGATTTTCACTCTGTAGCAGAGTGTGTGCTGATATGAAACTTACTGGCAGATTAAGACTGTGTGCCAGACCAAGACTGAAACTCAGGATCTTTGCCTTTCACGGTCAAGCAGGAGAGCTTCTGTGAAGTTTGGAAAGTAGGAGACGAGGTAGTGGCAGAAGAAAAGCTGTGAGGACAGGGCGTGAGCTGTGCTTCGGTAGCTCAAACAGTAGAGCACTTGCTCACGATAGGTCAAGGTCCCTAGTTTGAGTCTGTCTGGCACACAGTTTTAATCTACGAGGAAATTTCACCCCAATTTTTTTTTCCTTAGGAATTGTTACCTTCTTCCTTTCTATTCATTTATACTGAATTTTGCCATTCTATTGTTTTGTGTAAGGATTGTATTAAAATTTCCCAGCCTTAGTCATAGATGAGAACACTATAATGCCAATGGGTTTTCATAATATCATAAAACTTCCAATGGTGCCTACCTGCTTTTTCCATTAAGCCCTTAGAGTTTCTGTGATTATAGTGTTGTAGAACAGATGTAAATTGATTTCCATAAATTTTAATAATCATGTACACTACATAAATTTTCAAGTAAGGTGGCTTTTTTCACATCTATTATCACCACAAATATTGCAATGACCAGCTCCAGTTTCACATCAGATGGTACATGGAAGTAGGTACCATCACTTTACCATACATGAAAGTGGGATTAGCAAAATATCATACTATGAAGTCACAGTCATTTTAACACAATATTAATAGAACAAAGTGGCTTGGCTGTATTGAAACAGTACACATACTCAAAATGATTTCATACAAAATCATACACTTTATTAAAGGCAGTGTGTGAATCACACATATATCTTGAGTGAACAATACTGGGGCCAATTTTTATACAATGTTATGAAATTGGATTCTCATGAATGTGTTACATAGGTGTTACTTGATTGCCTGCCTGTCATGGACTGACTATTTTGTGGTGAAGTGAGCTTCAGTTCAATTCGATTTATTGCTTGTAGCATGAAATTTTACATACATGTGTGTTTTCAACTAAGTATAAAATTTTTGCAATTACAATTTTTTTAATTACATTATTTCTTATTATATTTTAATTCGTGATAAATTCAAGTTATAAGGGCATTTTTGGATAAACCACAGCTTGACTTGCTTTTTAAAAGATCCCCTGCCAATATCTTATCTTCATTTGATAACAAGTTAATAAAAACAGCTCCTTTGACTTGTTCTGTTGAAGTTAATCTTCTGTTAACCACATGAAAACCATTTCTAGGCCTTGTTTCATAGTTGTGAATATCCATGTTTCTTTTTGTGATCTTAGTGTTTTCTTTCACTAGCACTATAGTTTCTAGTATATACATCGCATAACCTGTGAGAATATTGTGTCTAATGAATAGGGGTATTGCAAGAAGACCCTGGTTTTACTTTTGCTATGATCCTCAAGGCTCGCTTCTGCAGTATGAAAACTCTTTTAATACACTCCTGGAAACTGAAATAAGAACACCGTGAATTCATTGTCCCAGGAAGGGGAAACTTTATTGACACATTCCTGGGGTCAGATACATCACATGATCACACTGACAGAACCACAGGCACATAGACACAGGCAACAGAGCATGCACAATGTCGGCACTAGTACAGTGTATATCCACCTTTCGCAGCAATGCAGGCTGCTATTCTCCCATGGAGACGATCGTAGAGATGCTGGATGTAGTCCTGTGGAACGGCTTGCCATGCCATTTCCACCTGGCGCCTCAGTTGGACCAGCGTTCGTGCTGGACGTGCAGACCGCGTGAGACGACGCTTCATCCAGTCCCAAACATGCACAATGGGGGACAGATCCGGAGATCTTGCTGGCCAGGGTAGTTGACTTACACCTTCTAGAGCACGTTGGGTGGCACGGGATACATGCGGACGTGCATTGTCCTGTTGGAACAGCAAGTTCCCTTGCCGGTCTAGGAATGGTAGAACGATGGGTTCGATGACGGTTTGGATGTACCGTGCACTATTCAGTGTCCCCTCGACGATCACCAGTGGTGTACGGCCAGTGTAGGAGATCGCTCCCCACACCATGATGCCGGGTGTTGGCCCTGTGTGCCTCAGTTGTATGCAGTCCTGATTGTGGCGCTCACCTGCACAGCGCCAAACACGCATACGACCATTATTGGCACCAAGGCAGAAGCGACTCTCATCTCTGAAGACGACACATCTCCATTCGTCCCTCCATTCACGCCTGTCGCGACACCACTGGAGGCGGGCTGCACGATGTTGGGGCGTGAGCGGAAGACGGCCTAACGGTGTGCGGGACCGTAGCCCAGCTTCATGGAGACGGTTGCGAATGGTCCTCGCCGATACCCCAGGAGCAACAGTGTCCCTAATTTGCTGGGAAGTGGCGGTGCGGTCCCCTACGGCACTGCGTAGGATCCTACGGTCTTGGCGTGCATCCGTGCGTCGCTACAGTCCGGTCCCAGGTCGACGAGCACGTGCACCTTCCGCCGACCACTGGCGACAACATCGATGTACTGTGGAGACCTCACGCCCCACGTGTTGAGCAATTCGGCGGTACGTCCACCCGGCCTCCCGCATGCCCACTATACGCCCTCGCTCAAAGTCTGTCAACTGCACATACGGTTCACGTCCACGCTGTCACAGCATGCTACCAGTGTTAAAGACTGCAATGGAGCTCCGTATGCCACGGCAAACTGGCTGACACTGACGGCGGCGGTGCACAAATGCTGCGCAGCTAGCGCCATTCGACGGCCAACACCACGGTTCCTGGTGTGTCCGCTGTGCCGTGCGTGTGATCATTGCTTGTACAGCCCTCTCGCAGTGTCCGGAGCAAGTATGGTGGGTCTGACACACTGGTGTCAATGTGTTCTTTTTTCCATTTCCAGGAGTGTATTAGTTTGACATGTCCCACCCAACAGTACTATTCCATAAGACGAGAAAGGACACACTAATCCATATTATACAGTCCTTAGGGTTTCAGAATTAAGATATGGTGATAATCTTTTTAATACATATAGACTGGGTGTTATTTTTTACAAATATAATCAGCTTGCTGCTTCCATGAAAGTTGATCATCTATGCATGAACCCAAGAATTTACAATCTGTACAGGTTTTTAGTAGAATTTAATCAAACACAGTATTTTGTCTGTTTGGACCACTTAGTTTAAAATGAATAATATTAGTTTTTTCTATGTTTACTTTTAGGTTCTCTCTTTCAAAGTGAGCCTTTACCATAAAGTTATGTATCTGTTAAACTAGGCTGGGCTCGTTGTCTGCATAGAAGATACCAGATGTATCATCTGCATAAGTAGAGAGAGTTCAAGAGAACTTGGGAAATCATTTACATAGTATATGAATAGGACTGGACCTAAAATAGACCCCTGAGGAACACCAAAATTTATATTTCTTATACTTGACCTCCTCCCCTCCAGTATTTCTCCAGTAGAGTACATAATCACCGTGCACTGTTGTCTACCCATTAAATATGTTTCTAGCAATTGCATGGGTTTTCCAGACACCACTCTTTGCAATTTTTGATAAGAGCACATCATCATGTACTCTATCAAAAGCCCTTGAGAGATCCAGGAATACTCCCGCTGCTTGGGATTTTTCATTTATTTTTTCAAGTACATGATGTAGAAATTGTACTTCTGCTGACTTGATACTTCGACCTCTTCTGAAACTGAATGGAATCAGACCTAAATAATAATTTGATTCATGCATACATGACAGATAAATGTTATAGAAAATTGGAATCAAATATCAATTAAACAAAAAGATAATTGAAGGGGTGTAATAAGGGCAGATGAGAGATTCCACATTACTGTGTTTCAGGCTTTGATAACCGTTGATATAAATTTGGAATTCTTTCTATGAGGTGGTTTAATTTATACTGCTGTTAAAAGCAGCTAAGTAATAGATGAAAGTGAATGTTCATTGTTAAAGAGTGTCTGAGTCTTGATAAAATTAACTGAAGTTGAAGAAAGTGTATAGAAACTCCTCTCTTTCACTTTCCACTATTAAAAATCTGGTTGCTGTATTAACCTTGAATGTAATTGTAAATGATGATTTTCACAAAATTATTAAGTGGTTCTCAGCAAACGGACTCTTTAAATTTTGATAAAACACAGTATATACAGTTCTGTACAGCAAATGGCACAACTCCAGTAATAAATATAGACTTTGAACAGAAGTCTGTAGCTAAGGTAGAATTTTCAAACTTTTTAGGTGTGTCCATTGATGAGAGGTTAAACTGGAAGCAACGTATGCTATTAGGGTTATTGCAAATTTTGGTGATAAGAATCTCAGTAAATTAGCTTACTATGCCTACTTTCATTCACTGCTTTCATATGGCATCATATTCTGGGGTAATTCATCATTGAGTAGAAAAGTATTCATTGCTCAAAAACATGTAATCAGAATAATTGCTGGAGCCCACCCATGGTCATCCTGCAGACATCTATTTAAGGATCTAGGGATCCTCACAGTAACCTCACAGTATATATATTCACTTATGAAATTTGTTGTTAATAATCCAACCCAGTTCAAAAGTAATAGCAGTGTGCATAGCTATAACACCAGGAGAAAGGATGATCTTCACTATGCAGGGTTAAATCTGACTTTGGCACAGAAAGGGGTAAATTATGCTGCCACAAAAGTCTTTGGTCACCTACCAAACAGCATCAAAAGCCTGACAGATAGCCAACTAACATTTAAAAATAAATTAAAGGAATTTCTAGATGACAACTCCTTCTACTCATTGGCTGAATTTTTAGATATAAATTAAGGGAAAAAAACAACTTAAACATTAGTGTCATGCAATAATTTGTGTAGTGTAATATCTTATACAGACATCTTTTATTAACCTGACACGTTCCACATCATTACGAAGTGTCGTATTCATGATCTATGGAACAAGAATTAATCTAATCTAATCTATGATCCACATGATAAAAGTTTCAAACTGTCATACATATCACATAAAACATGCAGGAAATTGTAGAGATACTCTAAATATCAGTGGAATGTTTAGATTACATTTTTCATGTTAATTTGTATGTGCAGTTACTTTGTCTGTCAGCCTCCATAACCGAGTGATCAATACAACAGACCCTCATGCATGAGACCTGGATTCAATTTCCAGTACTGTGAAGGATTTTTCCTTGATGGAAGGTTTGGACTAGGGTATGCTTAGCCTTGTGAAGCCAATTGAGGAACTACCTGATGGAGAGGTAGCAGCTCCGAGGTTTAAACATTGACAGTGGTCAGGAGTGCTGTTCCTATGTCCCCCCATACTGTGTCCGATGATGAATGGCTGAGGATTACATGGTAGTTGGTCGACTATCATGTGGTTTTTAGAGCCTGATTGTGAGGTTTCCTTTTCTTTTTCTTCTTTTGTTTAAATGCTTTGTCCAAGGTGAGTGTTGCTCACAGTGGTCCAAACAAATATTTAAGTGAAAATTTCACACCAGCCAGTGCAATGATGGATCATTGTGTATCCTAGGGAATGAGGTTCTTCACTAAACCATCTGAATTATGAGGATGCTGCCAATGCCTCAGCACCTTGGGATAGACTATCTTTATATTAAGTTTACTCAGATAGGCAGAGCTATTCTTGAGTGCCTTTTTGTGGGCTACTTTTATGGATACAACCAATAATTCAGAAAACACTTTTTTTTGCTGGCTCTATAGAAGTTATGTCTATTAACATATTTTTTACTGTAATAAGGATAAGAGAGGAACTTTTTTTTATCTTTTTCATCATGAGTATGGGGACTGTAAGGCCTGTGACTATAGATTCAACTAAAAGATGATGTTCCTTCCACACCTGTCAAATTTTTTGAAATTCTCTATATAAAATTAGTTACTGACACAGAAAAGAACATAATTTATTTACCTCTAGGCTAGAATCACTAACATAGCATTTGAAATATGTGGAAAGGGTTGCTTAGTTTGAACCCTCATTTT